>NW_010110953.1:8789-31821 GCF_000699245.1 Pterocles gutturalis
GGGAACGGCTGCTCCGTGTGGAGGGAGCGGTGGGAAAGAGATCAAAGTTCCCCGAGGAGCCAGATGAGCAGCTTTCCTCGAGAGAGCAGAGGACATTTTGAAGTGTGCGCTTGTTTGCTTGTGCAAGCGCGTGCTTGTGCTGGGGTTAAGAGGAAGAGGTTATAAAAGCATTAGCAGAGTGTACGGAGTTTTCAGCATGGATATGTCATGTCTTTCCCACTTACAGACAAAAGCAGCGCTGAGCTCTTTCCAGCCGTGCACAACACATTTCCGAGCCTTTCGCTGCACGAGGCAGCAGTCCCAGGCTATTTGCAAGTATACTTTATCTTTTTACTGAGGTAGTTTCCTCTGTTAAAATAAACCCAGTTTGAAGCTGCAGGAGATCATTCTGGACCCTCGCTGTTACTGGCTGCACTGGGTTGTGGCCTCATACACAGCTGACTGTACCAGTCTCGAGCTCTGAAGTGGCAGGACGCTGCCCTGAGAGAGCTGACACATCAAAAACAAATACAGGATGATGAGACACACGCTGGCGGGCTACAGGGAGTGACGGGGGGGCTGGTGGTTTATCTGAAGGAGGGCACGGCCCCAGCAGCTCCCGCCAGCTCCCAGAGTGTGCCCAGGGAAGGGCCTGGCTCCAGCCCCGCGTCCTTTGGCTTCCTCGCTCCCCTCTGCTAAGCAGGACCAGTGTTAAAAGGGAAGGAAACAAATCAGCGCTGTAAAATAATGGTTCCTTTAAAAAAATGCTTCTCTCCATGGACAGCACACAGCTTGCTGAGCCCGTCTCCTCTGCCTCAGGCCCTTTGCCAGCAGGGTGCCGGTCCCTTGCCAGAGCAGCAGTGGAAGTGTGTGCGTCCTCTTTGGCTTGCACAGAGCGAGGGTGAGCCCGCGAGCTTGGAGAACACCCACCAGCTGCTGAAACCCCCACGGCACAGCCGCTGGGCTGCTGGCTGGTCCTTGCCCCGGCTCCACGCTGCCCACCTCTGCCCCCGACCCCCCCACTCCCGCCCCGTCCCTCCTCTGCTCCTGCCTTGCACCAACACACGTGCGGCCAGAACAGAATAGCCGACACTTCATTCTGCGCTGGACAATGCTTTTTCCACTCCTCTCAAAGCCTTCCTGTTTTTCTACAGCTAATCTGGCATCTGCAAATGCATTTTAATAATGGCACCTATTCAGATGAGTTTCCTTTTACACATTGATGAATTCCACCTGCTTGGAGCTCCCTCAAATCAAGGAAGAGGGACTACAGATGTTCAGCCAGCACAGGGCCTTGGGTCTTGGATTCCCTGCACCATATAAACACTACACTTGCATTTCCACCTTTTATTAATGTATACATGCTACGTAGCCTGCAGATAAGCCCACGTGCGAATGCTCTCAGCTGGCATGTTAAACCCTTGGCAGGGCAGCTGTACTAAATAGCATTCTTTTCTCATTTGGATTACAAGGGATTTGCTTTGAACAGACAACGGATCGAAGCTTGAACAGCTCTAGTTTCCACCGACCCTCTCGTATACAACTGCAAGGCAGATCCTGGCCCTGAAGTACAAAACCCAGAGAGCTGTTCCAGCTCCTCCTAGCTAAGGGTGAAACCAGTAACTGTGTCCAGAAGTAAGCAGTTCCTGGACCTGTAAGTAGGTCCAGAAAAAAAGCTGTGATATAATTAGAGAACCACATCTCCTAAGCTGTTTCGATGAACTGTGGTATATTCATGTCATGCAAAAAAGTCTGGACAACTTTTATACTCCCTCTAAAGCATCAGGATTGCAATAGACAACTGTCAAAAATCCACTGGGAACTGAAATACAGAATATCCTGCTCTTATTAAAGTGGTATGTTCTGCTCAGTGCATTAACATTTTGTATCATCTGCCTTAAAATAAGTCTGCAGATAACTGTTTCTATGTACCCTTTATCTTTCCAGTAGGTTTGCCATCTATTTGCAGTCTATTTTCAAATACACACAACTTACTATAGCGTGAAAAGCCACGGTTGAATCACACGCATTTCAGCAGTCTTTTCAGTTTGTATATGAGGATTTATCGTCTTTAATTTCCCAAGTTTACAGAACATAGCCAACTGCTCTTCTTTGCTTCCAAATAAAGTATGGAAAGTACACTCTGTGGCAAGGGAAGCAGAAGATGAAAAGGCCCATCTGGGTATCTTTTTTTTCTGTTGCAGCTGTTAAAAACTGAAACCCATTCTCTGTCAGAAAAAATAGAATTCAGTAGTTAATAGGAAAAGAAGTCTTCATATGTTGTTTACATAATGCATAGAGCGTGTGGCTCTTTCAAAAACCAAACTCTTTCCTGCTTTAGATAAAGACAACTGCAAGAAGAGCACAATGAGAAGCCCATGGAAGAGGAAGCTGGAGTATTATACAATTACATACAAAGTTCTTATTCTCTGACTTTCCTACCCAAGGAAAATAATGAAAAATATGCAAAGTTGTCTCCAGATTTAGCATAAGCAGTTGAATTACTGTGGGTGAGGTTACTGTGTGTGGGAACTGCTGGGGAAGAACTGTCACACAAATAAACAACTAAGTGCCTCTGCATGGCATCATCTCAGGGGAAACCGGGCTTGTAATAAAAACAATGTTGTGTTGCAGGACTTCAAAGACTAACTGAAGGTTTGTGTTTTACTGAGATAAATCAAGGCACTATCATCTGTAAAAATGTGACATAATTTTTAGCATGGAGTATATATGAATGCTTGGATATATCCCCCAGCTGATGTGATCCAGGTGTTAGATCAACTAGAAAATTTATACAAAAAAAAAATCTATGTGTTAATTTTGGAGAAGAAAACCTATGAGCATTTAAGTCAAGAATTTATGGATGGTTCAATGGCACTTATAAATTGCTATTTGTGGTTGATATTTCTAAGAAAAGCGGTTCCAAAGAGAAATCTCAAATGAAGGAAAACGTGTATATTTCACATATATATAAAGTTTTCACTTACAAAGTAAGAAATCTCAGCTAATCATAAGCAATTGGACATCTAAAGTAAATTTCACTTTACAGAAATTTTAGATGAGAGAGGGAAAGCTTTTCAACAAAAGCAAAAGAAATAATACTTTGTTAGATAATTAATCTACTTCCACAATTACAGCAAACTTTCAACTGCATCATGTGTCTTGATGCTTAAAACTAAATGCAGTGATCATCTTGTTCAGAGAAATTTTGCTGTATAAAATTACAGTCCTTGCAAAGAATAGGGAAAATTAAATACACGTTTTAAGACTTTTCTGCAGAGACAGGGAGACAGGGAGATAGTATTTGTCAATATTTACTGTTCTCACTAAGTCACTACAAAATGTTTGTTTACATCTCTGAAAGTAATTTGCACAGTGGAGCTTTGTTGATAAAAGATTAACTCTTGAGAGGTGGTAAGCACCTGCTTCTGTGCTAAGCCAGCAGAACATATGCCTGCCTTTAATGCACCAGGTCTGGCCAAGTGCAATTAACTCAAAATTTTTAAAGCTAAAAGGTATTCTAAAGCAGGGTGTGGGGCAGAAGAAACTTATGCCTAGGACTTCTTGCCACATATTTGCTATCATAAAATCCTAGCACTGACAAAATGTTTCAAAGAAGATACCTGCTAGCCAGTCATCTCCAAAAGATATTTTTCCACCCTTGCTCATTTGTGAAAGCGAAGTCTATGGCCTCTCCAGAATCCATCACACGTGTTCCTCTGCTAGCCTGAGGTTGGGAATCTGCATGCTGACCTCCCTGGAGCAGAATGAATATTCATCTTGTGAAGTGCAGCTGCTATCCTAAGAAGACATTGATTCCTCTTAAGACTATTAACCAGATTTTAAAATGCAAAGTATTTATCACAGGAGATTCCAGACTTCAGACCTCTCTGCAAGACAGGCAGATGCTCCTCCATCCCCTGAGCTTCCATACCCAATGAGTCCTCAGAGGAGGACAGGAGGACGTAGCCTGTCCTGCCAGCAGTGCTCTGCTGCGGGGCTGCAGGTGCAGGGTAACCACTGCAGCAAGTGCCATAAGCAAGTACGAGCCAAAACATGATGCCAGGAAGGGCTCTGTGGATACCTTCTTTTCTTGCACATCTCAGTACCCCTGTTTTCCAGGCTGAGCAAGGGCTGTGACTGTGTGTGGATGTTCACGCTCTCCTCTGCCTGCCCTTAGCCCATCCTTGCTTTGGTCTGATGTACCCTGCAGCTGGCAGAGAACTTCCTTCTTCTCTTGCTGCATGTGAATTTTGACCCCAGTAGCTAATCTGTCTCACCATTTCCATATGAAAAAGAACTAAGAAAGATACAGTTTCCTAAAGGAAAAATGTATCTGTTACTATTACAAAGCTTTACACACCTCACCATACTAGGAACGGGCTTTTCTACAGCCGAGAAATGCATTCTGCGCACCTTTTCTCCCTGCCCTTATTGGATGTGCATCACCATGTTTCGAATTCTTCACACAATCTTTATTCCTGTATTCTGGGGAAGACAGACCATCAGTGTTCAAAAATGCAGAGTAACTACTGGCAATTCCACTGCCAACACATGCCTTTAAGAAATGTATAGTGCATAATAGCCCCCTACTTATATTTTTTTTTATTCCATAGTACCTGGGGGTACCAGTCCATAGGAAAGGACATCTGGCTCCTATTTGTGAAAATGGTGGTTTGTGGGTTACGATTTGTATGCACCAGTGGGATTTTGGAAGGAAGCAATTCAGCACTTAAGCACGTTTCGTCATTTTCATGTATGGCAGGGGAAATATGTATAGTTATATAAGCCTAAAGCGATCAGGAAGGTTATTTTTAAACTGAAACATTTGATGTTTTTACAGCATTTATACAATTCCTCTTAAACCACTGTTTTCCTTTTCAAAATTAGCATCAGTGTTTGTTTCCTGTGTGAAACCTGGTTTGTGTCTGACCAATTAAAGTGAAGATAAATGTGACAGGAAGCTATTTTGAATACAGTACCTCAGCTGCAGAATAGAGCTTCTCTGAGTAATTGAAATGAAAGTCAGTATCAGTAAAAATAAATTGCACAATTCAGTTGTGGCTGGAAAATTACCACTGAGAGTGGCAACTTGATGCAACTCCTTCTATTACTTTCCATTGCATTAGGCAAGGTAATAAATACTTCATAAGAAGAATAGAGCAAGCTTTATATTATCCCATATTGTGGATATCAAACAATACTGCTAGCAGAAGATTGCCTTTAGGGCAGGAAAATATTTTATTCTCCACTCCTGCACAGTCAAGAGTCTTTCTGTTGGTTCTGCCAACAAGTATGCCAATTAGTGTCAAGTAACATCTTAGTACTGCTGATGAGATATGAAACACAGGGAGCATAGTATGATGAAATTAATTTACTGTACTAAGAGAAAGAAAAAAAATTTTTTTTTTGGGGCAACTGGACCTAGAATTCAGTGAAAGGCGGGGGGGGGTGGAGGGGGAAGAGAATACTAGTCCTGTCGTTTCCCCAATTCTGTACTGAGAGTTCTCATTCTGAGCTCCCTTCTTAGAGGAAGCCAGCATTACATAAACCTTCACAATGCAAAGATCATACCCACTTGCTAAGGTGAACTCCACAGCAGCTCTGTGTTAATTCCACTAGTTCTTTCATCAATATCCCTAATGCTGTCTAAACAAGTTGTTTCAGTGAAATCCAGAGGCGAATGAAATCCCCTGTTAGCAGTGTGCACAAAGCTTGTCCACTGATAAAGATACATCTCAAGGACATCACTGAGTTTTATTTTACTTCCAGCTTCCCCATCAGGACTGAATTACCTTTGCCCAATAAAAGCTGAGCGAGGAAGATGATGGTACCTCGGAGCGAGGTCACTTCATAAGTTTCAAATCTCTTTCTAACAGGGCACTTCGCATGCCCTCTAGACTGCTAGAAGAGGATGACAGGGGATAAACCTGCAAAACTGGCCAGGACAATCCATAAAAGTGAGCAGGGCCAGCATCACTCAGGAATACCCACAGAAACCTGGCTTGATGGGGGCAAAATCACTTCCCTGCCAAAGTGCACTGCTGAACATTTGCCTTAGTTAATGAGAGAATGGTTGTTCTGCAATAAAGACCACATCCTGACTTTCTTAGCTCTGAGAAGATTTCAATAGCAAAGTAAATCCAGCTTTGCACCAAATGTCAAGCCCTGACTATTTCCTCTGCAAAAACATCAAGAGCAGCATAGATCACATTCCTGTCTTTTTTCTTCCCCCCTTTTTTTGAGGAAAGCTTACCTCGTATATAGTACACAGAAAATACTCAGGTAAAAATAGGAAATGAAGTAATTGCTGCTATACAGAGGAGGGGTTGCATACCTTCCCCGCCCGTCAAGCTCCAAGCAGTTGGCATCCTATAAATCATAGGAAGCACATGGGTAATTATAGAACTGGAAGCTGATTACTGTAAACATTCAGAAGTAGCTCCTAATAATTGGAAGCTAAAGATAATGTGAACATGATCACAACCACGAAGGAACTGTGCAGGTCACTTACACCCCCATTTTTCTCTAACCCACCTTGTCTCCCACCTTGTATATTAACAACCTGTTAATACCATGAATTGTTTATCCGCTGTCAGGATTAGTGTTGATTTGACAACATCACCAGGATCTGATTACTTTCCCATCCTGCATTAAGCAATGTAGCTAAAAGCTACTGCCAGCTTGTTCTGTCATCTCCTGGCACCCCTTCATCACTCCCAGAGGCACTGCAACACATTTATGGTGGAAACCGCCCAGTCAAAGAAGGGCAACTTGCACTGAGAGTAGATGATGACAACATGTAAAACAGGTTTTAGTGACAGGGGTGTTCCTTTCTTCACCCTCGGAGCAGTATGGAGGAAAAACTCCTCTCCTCCATCCTCAACAGAGGGAGCTCCTCAGTGAAGGCGCATCTGCCAGCCACACCGTGCTTGACCTAGAAGAAATATTTGATTCCTGCCTCAAAGAAGTTACACCACCAGTACAAATGTCATAACACTTCAGGTGAAAGTTATACCCTCTTTCTTGCCTAAACATACTGGAATGACTCTGCAACACGACCAAGAGGGAAAGCTGCTTTTCTGGCATCAGATGGTGCTCCACTCCTGTCCTCGAGGAGGAATATATACAGAACCTGCCATTTTTATTATACATAGAGAAATTAGCTCCGTAATGCCTCTAATCCCTACTTGATCCTTACAAAGCTATTTGCTTCATTTATACGCATGGCTGATAACAAGTTTTACAAGTTAATTACCACAAGTGCAGGAGCATTGATTTTCATGCACATTCTGATGTTGTTATTATACAATCCCAAATTCTAGCTATATTCTGCATTTGAGGCAGAATTTTCAGAACTAACTCAACGAGCTTTTGAAAAAGCCACTCTTTTATTAAATAAAGTTAGCTAGACTCCTCAATGAAATTGTTTAGAACTTGGACATATTATGGCCAAGAAGACAAGTTCCCCCTCTTGAAGAAAGTGCTATAAAAAGTGTAGCTTTTGCTACCTGGCAGCAAATTTCTCACCGTGCTGTATAATCCCATGCTCCAAAAGTCTGCGGCCAAGCTGCTCTGCTTCGGTCCGTGTCGTGGCCTCTCCCTCCTGGATCAGCCAGTCAATGAACTCTGATGCCACAAAGGTCCGTTCGTATTTGACTCCTTCCTCCTCCCTGGCTTGCAAAAGGGTGTTTTCAGAACTCATCAGCCTGGTATGGGGGGGAAAAAATTGTCAGGGAAAATGGTTCCTCAGAAAAGCAACTCCAGATTTATTCTGGCAAATCTCACTGACATCAAGCAAACAGATACGAACCTTTCACTGACTTGCTAAACCTTTCCTCAAGCTATCAATCTGAGTTAGGATGTGACTTATAACCACTTAGTTAAATAATATAGGCTTTATATCCCTGGGTGAAGTTAATGCTCCCTTGTTTTTTTCCCTAAAAGAAAACAAAGTGTTTCAGTTTCCCATTTCCCCTATTTAGTTCTTTAGCTTCTCTAAAAGTTAATGTATAATCAACTTTGAAACAAAATTAGCCTAAAAGCACTAGATCGTGACTAATGTGCTCAAAAATTCCTAATTAATTTTTACAGTTTGCAGGACTATGCCCCAAAGTCATTTAGATGGTTTAGAAAATTCTCCCCATAAGCTTTAAAACAGCTGCAGAAAAAAATCAAGAGGAAGAAAAAAAGGTAGCTCTGTGTGGTTTGGGTGGTTGATAAATATTTAGCATCCAACACCCAGCGATGCAGCTGCAATCAGTGAATTACACACCTGAACACATTTCAACATCAGAGTCTCAGAGTCTCTGTGCCCCAGCTGGCTCCATGTAACACCAGAGTTCAGAGGAGCATCATGAGGTGTCTCTAAATCTCCTAGCAACTAGCATATACCTAGCTTAAAGATACTACCAAAATTCTTCTCCAGTCAAGTAACCTATGCAAATAACACAGTATTAAAAAATAGCCTCACTGTTTTGTTAATGCAAAAGTAAGGCTGACAGTTTGAAAGAAAAGACAGTCTGAAAAAATAAATGAGATTTGCTCCCTTGTAATACAAAATCCCACTTTTTTTTTAATTTTGTTGGGAAATGGAGCACCATAGCCTCCTTATTTACTAATTTCATCTTTCTTCATAATTATTTTATTTATTATAGGCTAATAATAGGACTAGTGGTAAGACTTTCAGAATAACATCTCAAGAATGGCATGGTTATTCTTCCCATGTAAGACTACTAAGTCCCCTCCCTTCACCAACTATTTTGAAATTAAGGGCACAGCTGAACTACAATGGGAATATTCTGAAAGTGCTTAATCTTTGCCCTTCTGATCAAAAATTTGAATTTAATTTAAATCCATATATGGGCCATCTCCTTAAACTGCCAGCATGTCCAGAGTACATGGAATATAACTTCATCTCCTTTGGGAGGCATTAGAAAAATCCATGCCATGAGAACACAGAGAAAAGTTTCATTTGAAATTACAATGAGGAGCTTTGACATGATCCAGCCCCTGTTGTTTCACCTGAAAGATTTATTCCCTTGACTTTAAGGAGAGCTAACTAGAAGCCTGAAAGGACTGGCTCTGACCACCAGGCAGCAGATCATCAAACCAGGCAAAGGCTGCTCAACCACAGCTGTACGTCACGGGCAGATAAATGAACTCCTCTCTGGTGCATCATTTCCAGCATCTCTGAGCTGAGTAAGAACTAAGAAAGTCAAAATTGGCTGGAGTCAGGGATGAGGCCAAAAGCAAGAATATGTGCCACAAGGGACAAAGTGTTGACTGCAGAACTCTTGAAAAGACTTTATTCTTTCTTTTATATTTTGATTTACAAGCATCTGCATGCAAGGCAACATTTTGTCCCACACTAACCACATCTAATAGAGACAGAGCTCCAAGGGACCATTTTAAAATGTGTCTCATTCACCAGGCTTCTCCCACCCTCCCCCAAAAAAATGCAAACCCAAAGCTCGTGTCTTTTCGTACCATCTGCTGCATGGTTACCCAGAAATGGTTACCCAGGCTCTGTGGGCACCAAATGAAAAATCCTTAGGATTGTCTTAATTGTTCTTTGATGAGTCTATAACTACTTGACCAGCTCATTGAAGTCACAGATAGAGAGGTCCTTGAAAAAGAGATGCTAATCGTTAGATTTTTAGAGAGGCACAAAAGAAATTTGGAAAAATATCAAGTGGAAAAACACTCAGCTTGACATTTCACACCCTTCTGCGTGTGCCCAGAATAGCACTGCAAAGGATTTGGACTTGTGAACAAACAGACACGACAAATTGACAGTTTAACAAACCCAGAAACAGCAACCCTTAGACTTACATCACTAACTGAAGTAAATCACTGTAACTCCACTGCTGTCGACAAAGCTGTATCAATGTACAGCAGCCAAAAACCTGCCCTTTCATTAGCCAGCATCAGAAACTGCCTCTATCTCTTCCATTTTCTCCTTGCTTCAAAAAACCATGAGGCCATTCCTGTCAAAACATATTATTTGCTAAAACTAGTGTTATCCTGCATTAAGGGAATGTAACTAGCCAAACACTGAAATTCAAACCCTTTTCAAAAGAAAATGTTAACGTCGTTTTATCTAAATAGCTGCACCAGAGGATAAATTTGAATTAACCACCGATGAGTTAAAATGAAAGTGATTGAAAGAATGCAGTCTCAAAATTATCTGAATTATTTCCTAAAATTAAAACCATAAATCTGCACTTCTTTCAGCACGAAATCTGCTTGAAAAATCTCAGTTGAAGTCAACATCATGAGATGACTTATAGCTCCTAAACTTTACTGCACCAGAAACACAACAAGCGTGTGTGCCTGACCAAAACATACCAAGACTTGCAAACATCATAAAAATAGGATGTCTGCACAGCTTGGTTGTTTTTTTTTTTTTTTGTTTCAAAGCTATGAAAGTTCTGTGCTGGATTTATTTAAGATTTGCAGGGAGGGTTTTGTTAACAAGAAACATGTTTATCTCATTCAATCTATTTGGTCAGTCCTGTAGAGTATGAAAACTGATACCATCTTTGGACCTAATAAACTATTCAATCATTTTCAGACAAGGCTGTAGAAAATCCAGTAGGTTTCAGCTCTGGTTATAAACTCAAAACATGTTCAGAGAAGGGGTTACCAAAGTTTGCAATGATGCACAGGGAATCTGAGCTGATTTATGATTTTCAATGCAAATAAAGGGAGAATACAGTCAGAGACTTGATTTTAAAACTTCTAATGACACAAGTACAGCCACCAAAGACGTCCACAGTAGGTGAAGGAGGTAATGCTACCAGAGGGGAGAATCCAGGGTACAAGGAGCTTTGTGGTCACACAGTAGGGAGACAGGGAAAGTGAGCTCCTCACCATGGGGACAGTCCTAATGTTCCCATGTCCCAGAGGAGAGCACAGGGCATTTACCCAAAAGAGCTGTCTGAACGTAGGGAACCTGCCTAACACATCCATTCCTCTGCCCATGCAACAACCTGCTGATCCTCCTAAAGCATTTTGCTCATTATACCCATTGAGGGCACAAAGCTGCACGGACTGATGTTGGATAGCAAGTCTGCAATTTTTGGCAAGCACAAACTATGCTGGCTTCTGAATGTAACGGCACTCCAGCCTTAATGCAGTGGGTGGAGGAGAGCAGGGAATAGTATTATTATGTCTATCTTAAATGAGCAAAGCCTAGTGAATATCAGCAACATCTACAAAATTAGACACAGATTTTTAAAATATGTTGGATTCAGGTAGATTTCCTTTGGCATAGTTGCATTTCTCTTGAAATTAGGCCTGCAGGCATTTTGATAAACAAGCTGAATATACTGCTAAGTGACTTCAAAACTTTTCTCCGGTTGCTGCCATTTAATAACTATTTTAATTGCACTGAATTAATATTTTATTTCTCAACACTATAAGCAAACTGATACAACAGATACATTACACATACCCACATTTCATTGCAGAACTCTTTCTGTAGTAGTCTGACTTTCAGTATTAGATTTTGAATTTAAAATACATCCAATGAAACTGGCTAAAGTGTTGCTAATAAGTGTGCATGGACCTAATAAAACCAGAGTGCTGTATTTTCTACAATAAACAAGGTGAAGCCCAGATAGCCCAGGTACATGTTCTTATCTCCCATTAATATAAAGTATTTACAATGATCCAAGGAGAATTTTGACTAGCTTTGACTGTCACAGACTGGTTTTGAAATGCCATGTATTTTTAGTCTATACTGTATTTAGCACTCAGGGCTGGTTTTAAAAGTTTCTGAACCCTTTAGATACGTTGCCTAGGAGCCACCACTTCAAAAGGATGCAGCTATATTTAGATACAGGTGCTGCTTTTGGCATTAACTCCAAGATGGGAACAATCTAAACTGTCACATACATTTTTCTTCTAGTATAGAATTGGACAAACTGGACACTAGACATTGGTTTGGGAATAGTTCTCCATGCAGACAAATGGGGATGGAAGCAGACACTGGCAGAAGAGAGTTCTTCCCGCCATTGCTCCTTTCATTCAGAGGACTGTTACCAGCCTCACCAACAGAAAATTATTTTGCTCACAGAAAACAGAAATAGAAATATATTAAAAATCCAGGAAAAAGGTTTGCTACTGTAGACACACCAATATCAGCTTCTTATAGTATGGGCCAAGCTTGCAGGCACTGCGTGTTACAGTGTACGGGAGCAAATGCTGTGCTTAGCAAGGCACAGAAGATCTTGGAGGTGGGTGACTGAATTCATCTGTCCTAGTGCATCCAATGAAGGATCTTTTCCAGTGGCGTATTTTCTTGTGTCTTATGCAATTTTTTATTTTTTTTTTAATAGTCACAGACACTAAGTCTCAGGGAATTTTATATGACGGGTACAACAAAAGGAGTGGCATTCTACAATTATTGTTTCATATTTCAGTTTAATTGCTCTTTCACCAAATTGACCTTCAGACCCTTCTAACCTTGAAAATAATATTTACCATCAGCTTTTAAACTTGGGATTTTCCTGAATGCTTTATTCTAACAGAGAAACAAAATTACTCCATCCAGAAGACACAGCTTCTCTCCTGTCTGCTCTGTGCTTCTGCTCTAACCAAGCAGGACAATGGGTGTTATTCAGTCTGGAGCAATACTTCAAGCTTTTTGGTAAATAACACATCACAACTTTTGCATTAGTTTGTAGCATAAGCTAACATGCATTTTATTCTATCTGCTTGAAAGTACAGTGTCACAATCTCTACATCCTGAATAAAAATGTCATTAATTATAGATTGGGAAGTATGGTTAAGCTGCCTAGTTACTTGATGGAAGTAATCCAGTGGGATATTCTGTATCTCAGCATAATCATGTGTTTTAAATCTTAATTAGATATTCTTGGCTGGGTCTTTTTTTTTTGAAACTACTTTTAATACAACCTTTCTGAGGTAGAAGCTTTGCAGACAGGAACACTGAAGATTAATTTCACCTGTTATTTCAAATCATACCTCCTGGTGAAGCTGTAGATATGGAGTCTCAACAGGCATATAGGCACTTGCTCAGTACCTTTTGATGTACGAATGTTTTAGGTCTTGTGATTACAATTTTACATGACAAATCATCCTTTAGTAATTATTTTTTACAGAATAGAGTGCAAGGACTTAAACTGTCATTTGGTCCTCATATAGGTATTCACAACCCAGAACACAAGAAAATACAATTTCATTTTAGACAAAATGCTGCAAGTGAACATGGTAGAAAAGTGAAAGGGAAATGGGAGAGAGAGAAGGGTTAGCAACTAAAGTCTCGGTAGATTACCCAGACCCATTCCTGAATTATTTGAGGCTTTCACTCTGACTATTCAAAAATAGATCAAGTATAATTTGCCTCCCATGGTACTATTATCAACACATACAGTTACTGAGTGCAACATACTTTTCATACAGTCTTTGTCCTCTCATAAACACCTTCACCTCATTGTCCAGTGGAAATGTCCCGTCGTCTTTTCTGAAGCGGTAGAACAGTTTGACATCCTTGAATTCCTTATGCTCATCACAGACTGAAATGTAAAATAATAATGAAAAAAATATTCATATATATATATGTTAAGGAGTCGAGGATCCAATTAGCAGGTATTACTGCTGAACTTCAAAGCAAGCATGTATGGAGCCTAACCCCCTGTATTTGTGAGCACAGAACTTTATTCCGTTCCAATAACTGATGAAAAGCTGGAGAAAATTTTCAGAGAGGCAACCAGATTTCTAGGTGAAGGGGAGAGGCGTTCAACAGTTTTGTGAGTATTACTGCAAACATAAAGACCAAAAAAGCATCCACCTGCTACATACCCAGAAAACCTTTTGATGAAAAGTCTGTTAGCTTGTTTGTTTAAAAGGCAACCAGTGCAGAACACCCAACAATTTAAGGGTTGGCAAACGTCTTAAAGTTACTTCTATCAGTTGAGCAATGCTGTAGGAAACCTGAGACTCACTGCAGAAACAGTTAAAATCAAAGTCCTCTGCCCTCTTAAAATTGTCTCGATTGCCCTCCCATGCCAGCCAGCGAACAGTAGGTACAACAGGAGCATACCGAGAAATGCTAAATAAGGTTTGTAAGACAGCAGCTGATGAAGAACTCCTGTAAATGCAGAACAGAGCTCCAGCAAGGGCATACATTAACGGGAAAGATATCCCAAGCACGCTGCTCCTAGCAGAGTTGTCAGCCACAGACACAGGCTCACCTTCTGCACCGCAGGAGCAGGAACTGGTGCCCCTTTCACTTGACATGGGAGTTGAAAGGATGCTCTGAGCATCCTGCAGAAGCTGATCGAACTTTTCTGAATTTGTCCTAGCTCACTTTGCAAACAAATTTATTAAATTTTAGTGCAATACATGATTTTTTTTAATAAACACCTGCTCTATGTGTAAAATGTACACACACATATATAAAATTTGTACAGAAGTTACAGTGTGCAATTGGATCCTGAGGTAGAAAACGTTTGAAGGCTGCTAAAGCTTTAAACAAGCGTTCGGCAATAAAACATCTATTGCTCAATTAAATGAAGTCACTCAGGCATCCACGCAACTCTTCACTGACATTTTCTCAATAGAGGATTAAGTAGTCAAATTTGAATACCCTATAATTAGTTTATTCTTTAACTATCTACCATGAGTCCCAGTTTCCATAACAACCCAGAATTTTAATTTAATAGCTGAGCAGAAGCTGTAGAAGTGGCACTCATTCAATATGTGCATTTCTGTCTTTAATTAAGGTGTTGCTAATGTACTGCAGACAGCAGCAGGATTGCTGCAGATACAGTGACCCCTGCGCAAAGTCAACACTCCTCTGTTCACAGTTACACTGTTTCCTCTTAAACAAATGGTACATTTTGCCTTTTTCAATAGGTAATACAATACACTTGAAGTCAAAGCCTTGGATCTTCTTTGTTTGTGTGCCTCCTAGCCTTCTTGTGCACCAAAAGGCAACTAAATGCTACCACTGAATTGGTAATACCTTCATCATCATAAATAGTTATTCAAGAAGGTGAAAGGAAGAGATCTCAAATAGACAACATGTTCAGGAGAAAATTAATCAGGGCACAGTCAGACCACTTACTTTCTTGCAGCTGTACCAGCACTAATGTTTGTGCAGCTGGCGCGAGGGACAGGGCTGGAGAACAAATCCATGTGAGAAAAATGATCTTTTTTGCCATCTGATTTTTCAGATAGGTTTTTCAGCTGGAAAAGTGTGCCCTGGGGAGCAGGGAGGTGAGGGCAGTGGGGTGACAGGGGACAGGATCCAGCTGGGGCTGCTCTGGAGGCAGGGAAGCAGCAGCAGGGTCTCCAGCAGCTTCCCGCCCTGTACTGACATGGGGAATGTCACTCCACACCTCTGCAGCCTCTCCGCGTCCCTAGGCACACAGCGGACCTGTTCAAGGGAGATGCTCCCTTTCTGACAGGCAAAAGATCCCACCTGTCCTATACGTGGCTGAAGAGCAGGAGTGGGACTTGCCTTTGTTTCACAGCAGTCAGTAAAGACAAGAACTATCTAGCAGCCAATATTGCACTCACCATGGTGGATAATGCTGTGATCCAGTAATTTCTGCACCAGTTTAATTGCCGTCTCTCGGTCTGAGGCCTCTTTGTGGTCAATCAGCCAGTCTATCAGCTCTTTGGCAACGAAGCAGTTCGGGTATGTCTTGAGGTGGTGCCGCCGATCTTTAATGACCTTTTCTTCATGCAGTCGGAGCCTGGGGGTCAAATCACCTTGTGAACATTATTTGCAAAAAAGCCTCTGTAACTGCAAGATTGAAAAGCAGAGGTACCCCAGCCCTGCTCACAGGGTGGGCTTTGAAGGTTTTGGATGGAAGAGAAAGAGATCTGGTCACACGTCCAACTTTGAACTCCACCCTTGGAAAAAATTATTTTCTGCTCGGTGGAAATGATTAAAAAATGAAGACCAGCACAGCAGCATACTAAGCCCATTAAAATGCTTCCTGTAGGTCAATTAAATTGTCAATAATTTGGAATTAATTTTCCCACATTACCACTAATATGTTCCATGTTACTCTTTTATTTTGCCGTATCACTGCAATAGATTTATTTTTTTTTAAATCTCATTCATTTTTTAGCTCTAGTTTCTTCTTTGGTTAGGTAACTGCATTTTGCCTCCAGCTGCACAACAAGCATAACATTTATGATCTAAAATTGAGTTGCAAAGCTGTTCCAATGCAATATTATGTAGCATTAAAAACTATTTCTCAGGGGCCTGTTGGTAAATGCTATCTGTCTGCAAAATTTAGGGAACACGCTACAGTTTGAGAAAAGTAAATGCACTGAAAATGCACTGAGGTGGCTGATAAGAGTCTTTCAACGCCTGGTACTTGGACTCTATGCCAAGAGTATCTTGAAGTCTTTCTACAGGCTGGCTCGTGGCATTGTGAGGTGGGAAGTGAGCTCAGAAATCTCCCCCATCATTTTGAAAGCAAGCTGGTTGCCTAGTTTTGAGACACTTGAGTCAGAAGGTAAAGTCCTGATTAGAGTATTACCTTGTTAAGTAAAGGGTTCTGGGGTTCTGCATCTTTATTTTTAGTCATTTTTCCCAAATAAACAAAATTAACGTTATCAATAAATTAATGGACAGAGTGTTTTTTCAAGTTTTTTAAAGTTTTATGCTCTCTTGTTTCCATTTTCAGCAATAATTTCAATAATTCTGAATAAAACAGTTCTGCAGAAAGCACAGAAACCACAATGCTTGGACTCCTATCATAAACAGAAATATTGCCATTCAATTCAAAGTGGCCAGGATCCTACCTTGTAAACACTCTCACTGACTTCAAAGAAGTTCTGAGTAATGCTACAATTGCAGAGAGGACAACTATACTTTCTAGAGAGGGAAACAGTGCAGAAGGGTGTCAAGATGAGCCTCAAGAAGCACAAAGCAGTAGTCCAGCCATAAGACCAATTTTCCCCTCAATGTGATTCCAGTATGAGACAATTACTTCTCTTTAGAATCAAAGAAGGGGGAAATATTTGGCTGAAATCAGTGAAGAAAATATTATTAGGGCATTAAACAAGGCTTACGTAGGCTTCTGCCTAAAAATAGTAGTAAAGGAATGTTTTTGTTTTGCAGCATTTAGCCTTGAGCACTGGAATGGCCAATCTGTGATATGAATCCAAAACCAGCTTTGCAAACATCATGAAAAAATTAAGACATTTATATCAAAAATACTGATGAATCAGATTAGTATTCTGGAAAGAAGTGCTGGTAAATATCCCATTCCTTGGGAAATTCTCTGAGCTCAAATACCTTTGCTTAAAGCATATTTTCCAGATGTGCTCTAACAGCTGTTGCCATACTTATAAAGAAAAGCCTACACAGTTTTAGTTACAGAACACGCAATTATCAGTATGTCCGACTGAGGTTCACATTTAAAATATTTTGCAGGTTCTGTTAATGTCCGTCCAGTCTTATGTCACACAATAACCTGGAAGAACAAAATAGGTAGAGTATAATACATACACAGATGGCTCAACCCACCTTTCAGGTCTGTGTAAGTCTAAATGGATGGAGTTCATCTAGTACAACAGGGAAACCTCCCTCTATGAAATTCTTTGTCCAAATGCCACGTAGGAGTGTGCCAGGACTGGTCTGGCATTCCACAAACAAGCCAGTAGCCATGAGCCCCAGAAATGAGTATTTATGTCTTAAATTCTGACTGAACTACTTCCTGCAGTCGGTGGGCTTATAAGTGTCATTATCTTAATTACCTCCACCCACTTGCTAAAGTGGATCCAAATTTGCTAAGAGGTTACGAAACTATTAAGTCAACCAGAGCATGACCACATAAGCCTCAAAACCCCTGAAAAACCAAATTTATCCACAATTTCCAAATGGAAGTGGGAACTTTTTTTCTGCAGTCTATAGCAATTGTACCCATACTGAATTATGTCCATGCTAATGTATTTGGAATAAAGAACAGAAAGATTCAGATTTTTCTCCCTGGTGGCATATGCAGTTCTTCTGTCAGGGCTCTGCCACCTCTACAAACCTGCTAAAAATAAAACTGTATGGAGAAGAAATAGCTCGATAAATTGAAATTGTACCTAGTGTAAACTACAGATACAAAAGACCCAGGTAAAGTTATTGAGCAGTATGCAAACTGAAAGTTTAGGCAAAAATTCTAAGAATGTGTCCATGTTCAGAAATATTTATCAGGAGCCAAATCAAATGGGATAAAAAGGAAAAAAAATGTAGCAGTAAATGCAATTATACACTGGAACCAATGCTCAAGTGAAGGGATAACTTCTTTATCCCTTGGCACTGGGAAACGGCCTTCTCACCAAAAGCCCTTGATGTTTTCCCTGTAAGTAATGTTAATCACTTTTCAACAACTAGTCTGCATGGTGACCGGAAAATATATAACTTGACACCAGTCACATTTCTCTCACTAGAAGTTTTTCTCAAGAGTTGCTGAGGAGAATTAGCTCACTGACAAACCCTGACCAGTTTGAGGGGAGAAGGGGAGAAGAGAGAAGGTGAACAACAAGGGGTGATGGGGGGACACCTTGATTCAACAAGCCTTTGAAAAGTTGTCGCTCTTTCTACAATTTAATAGCTTAACACCAGAAAACAATCTTGTGTACTCCGTACATCATCCGTACGTAATTCCACGTATTATTCAAGATTACTTGCCAGATTGTGCACTTGGGGCCACAGTCTCCCCTACGTGCAGAAAACAACATGGGAACTAAAGCATTTGAGCTTTGTAACAACTGTAACAGGCATATGCAACCTTTTAATATTTACAAATTGATATCCCATGGCTCTTATTCACGCTTGCAACAAATAAAGACGGTCTGTATTTGCAAGCATGCATGCCAGAACAATTTTCTCGGGGGCTTGTCTAAACAGGAGTTGCTCCTAATTAACAACATGCAGGAGCTCTTGCTACAAATAGAAGCGTCTTCCTCCTGCATAGCACAGAAAGGGCTAACCCAGAACACAGTGCTCCTGCATTGCAGTAAACATGTTCAGAGTCAATCAGGAACAACGTTGAGAGGCCATTAGGCATTTTCTTTGCCAACTGTCAGAAAAGTCATGATAATGGAAAAGTCTAAATCCTTGCTGGAAATTAAGAGTCAGGCACTAACTGGGGAAGAAATCATTCTCGCAGCTACATGAAACTTGCATTTTGTTTTCCACCAGGGAAATTATGCATTTTGAAGCTTCTTGCATCTTTTTGGGAACCAGTGGGTAAGGATTTTACAAAGGCAGTGCCTGCAACAGAGTCTAGCTTTCCTTTTAAACCCCAGAAAAAGCCAGCCTGCTGGCTGAAGACAGTATTTATGTCACTAACTACTCCATGGTCCAAATATCTCACTCAGCTATTTCCCTCTATTAAGTCTAGTAGTTTGTGCTTGGCTAACAGATCTTGCAGAGCACCATCCAGTCCTGATTCCTGTGCATGAAAAGACAAAAAGCCTCCTGCTTTTCCTGGTAATTTTCTGCTTAATTCATCTACCATTTCCTAGTATATCCTATGGTGTCCCTGCCCACAGCAGGGGGGTTGGAACTTGGTGTTAAGGTCCTTTCCAACCCAAACCATTCTATGATTCTATGATTCTATATAGTCCCTATGTTTACCCTAGCAAGGCTCAGCAAAAACATGCAGGCAACAGGTTGGTTTCTGACACTCGACAGACAACATGGTATGAAGACTTTCATATTGTGCTCCACTCATTCACCTCTTGTAACCTTCCTGAAACAATCATTAACACACACGTGCTTATGCATATATCACAGAATCATAGAATCATAGAATAGTTTGGGTTGGAAGGGACCTTTAAAGGTCATCTAGTCCACCCCCCCTGCAATGAGCAGGACGTCTTCAACTCAATCAAGTTGCTCAGAGCTTCATCCAACCTGACCTTGAATGAGAATCATTCTCTTAGAGAGAAGGATGTTGTGGGGGGCTGTGTCAAAGGCCTTACAGAAGTCCAGACAGGTGACATCCGTAGCTCTTCCCTTGTCCACTGATGTAGTCCCTCCATCATAGAAGGCTACTAGGTTGGTCAGGCAAGACTTGTACTTGGTGAACCCAAGGCATATAGATAGATCAATATAAAGATACATAGATATATGTACATATGTATTTGTATATATATGGTATATATGAATAAATCATATCTATACAAACAGTATCTAATATTTGTATATTATATATTTGTATATATGATGTATCATTATATATATATCATTTATATCACTTAATACATCATTATAAAATGGCTTTTTTTAAATGGAAGAACAAAATGCCAGTGAAGAAACTATTTAGAATGGAGATTCACGGCAGAATTTACTAATTACTGAACAATATACACTGATGTTGTAATTAGTCCTGCCCCAGAATGCTCAACTGCCGCTGATGAGTTCAAGCATCCTCATGCGTTACTGATGCATTACACCTCGCTTTAACATACACCTTTGGTTTCAGTGACTATCCCAGCTGAGCACTGCTAGTCAACAGGCATTGAACTACTACAGTTTTATCACCTTAAGGTAAGCTCTGAACAAAGCCCTATTAGATTCCTTGAAGATTAACAGTGATATGCAGAGGGGAAAAGCATTGCAGGTGGTTTCTGCCTTCCTCAAATTCATTCCCAAGTTTCATATATTTAGAAGTTCTGTCAGAGAAGGATTTATTTATTTCCAAGTAAAGCAAGTCACAATGTCCTTTGTGACAAAAATACATTGACAGAAAATATATTTTGCCAAAGATAAGGAAAAATCCTGGTGGCTATAGAACATGGGTTTTCCACACCTCTTCCCAAGGGGCATCATAGGTGCTCCACTGGCAGGTAGAATGTCCCCTTTGTGCTGGAAACAGAACAGTTTCGTATCCTCCCAGAAGTCACAAAGCTTGGCTGTTTTCTGAATGTAAGCATATGACCTGTCCATAGTATGGTAGACAGGCATCTTACTAAAAGATGGCATTTCCAAAGTGTCTCAGTGACTTAGAAGCATAATCTCCATGGAAAGTTAAAACTCTTAAGTCAGCTGCAGACCCAATTTATTACAAAACAAGTGAGCATATGGAGATGTCTGTGTATATATATATATAGACACACATATACATATGTATATACATACACATATATACATGTGTATATACACACCCAGGAAAATGCAGAACTACGTGAGATGCCTTTTACACTAAACTTTTGCCTTTGCACTGTCAGCAAAAAAAAAAAAAAAAAAAAAAGGGCAGTGACGATATAAACTTTGTACACAGAGGCGATCGTGAAGGCGCTCTGCAAATGCGATGTGTATTGCGGGGACAAGTATTTCCAGCTGGGCTTGCCAAGTCTCAGCTGAAGTGTCAGCGGTTCACTGTTGCCTGTTCCTCTTTCTATTTATGCTTCAGCTCTGCAATCACTTAATTCTGTTACTTGATATTCACAGGAGCTAAAATACCCTTTAAAACATGGGGTCATACTGGAAATAAGATTAAGATATTTCTGTCTTGGTAGCTGTGGTAGAGAAGGAATTCTACCATCTGAAACAGGGTTAGAGCGGGTGTCTTCAAAGCAGCTCCTGATATCAGTTCTCATCATTGTGTTTATCTCTGCTTTTTTGCCCAGAGACATGTAGTCAGTGTGAGGAGATGCCAGAACACAGAGCCAGATAGAGAGATTTCAGATAAACCGTCTCCTGGTGCACTGCGGAGGAAAGCCCAAACCTTCCAAAGAAGTGACAGTCCACCAGGGCTCCTGTGGCTTTAAATACAACATTGGGGCTGCCTCTTTTATGAAGTCCTTTTTTATAAGCTCAGAAGGTAATAGAGTCACTGAGTGTGCAACCCAGTGTGCACAGGGACAACCCCAATACCCATGACACCTTACTGACACCCATGGGGGACAACGCAAGCTCTGGGGAACAGACCCAGGCTTGGGCCAGGGTCTAGGATTAAATAAAAATGAAGTCTCTTGAAAACAGCCCACAAATTCAGGCCAGAAATTCAGACCCATAGCCTCCCTTGAGAGTACTCTAGACTGCAGAGGAAATTAGATCTGTGTGTTTGTATCAATCTGTCTTAAAACTAGAGACCACTTGTAAAACCGACTTTCAGATTTTTAAGCCTCAAAGGTTATGTGATACGAGCCTGTATCTGGTCTTCATTTAAAACAACACAGCATAACATTGCTGATCTGGTAAAACAGTGAATGTAAATGGGATTTTTAGATAACTTTTATAGCAAGTTTTGAAATGTTTATGTTGGCATTTTCTCTAGGGTTTGACCCCCTAAAGGAAAGAAACATGCTCAGTGGACAGCTGACTGCCCTCCACTTTTTTCTTTGGGCTATGGTATACCCATTCGTGAGGGTAGTCCAACAGTGTCACCAAATCAGAACAATATTTGTTCACCTCTCTTTTTGAAGAAGCAAAAAAATGAATATCTTGCAAGGTTACAGATCTATCAACACTTTCTCCTCATGTCCACAAGAAGCTGTGAAGTGGCTAATCTCCCTGCCTGCCAAGCCATTTCACCTTCATTTCACTTTTAATCAAAATGTGTACAAATATGAATAATACTTCCAACTGCCTGCACACTTGAACCTTGAGAGCTTCTGTCTTGCTGGAAAGCACAAACCTGGGTTTTACAAAGACCAAAACACAAAATGCAGGCAAATTATTGTTTCACCTGCCCCTCATCATAAGGAAAGTGGAAGGCTGCCTGTCTCACTTCAGCTGCTTGCTGCTGGGCTGAAGCCATCAGAACTCAGGAACTCTCAGTTCTCCTCCTCCATAAGGAAGTCACGTACAGTTGTGCTTCTCATGTGCGGGTGAGCTGCGATGCATGCCTGGATGAATGCCTGCAGGTCAAGGTCTGTGTGATACTGCTATGTGGATCCCCAAAAGAGCTGGTGTACTTTTCACTGAAGAACAAGCCGTCTTTGCTTATGTCCATCAACTAGAGTTTATTAACATAATTTTTCTGTGTCTCTACTGCAAGGATATTCTTAGGCTTACTAAACCATTAAGTACTGTGGGGACTAATTTTCAGGGCGG
>NW_010110953.1:31849-38383 GCF_000699245.1 Pterocles gutturalis
TGTATTCCCAAATCTAAACTAGACGCCTACCGTAACTGAGAAGGAAACCACTGAAATTTCAAAGTGCAGACCAGAAAGTTTAGAACAACTGTTGTTATAAACATCCCTTGACTGGATTAACACAGTAGCCAAAAGCCCACCAACTCTCATGGACTTATGCTGAAAATTATTCTCAATAAAGGAAGTATTTTACAGACAGAAAACTGAAGAAGGAGCAGTGGAGGACTCATGGGAGGCCAGTGAAAATCAATTAAACTTGTGTCAGGGAAGCAGACCTGTTATCTCAGTAACTTGGCTGGGAGAGGTGAATGTTTGAAATGCTGAACAGGATAAACGGGGCCAACCCAGGTCAAACAGCTCAAGCCCTACTGCTACAGCCATTCCTGCAGCACTGACATTCAGAAACCTGGACAGACAGAGCGGGGACTGGGGAACAGGATGCTGGAATGCAGGTTGGCTTCGCTGGAGTCAGGAAGAGGGGCTGCAGCAAGGACACAAGGGGCTGTGGGTGCCAGAAAGCCCTGCTGTGGGACAACCACTTTCTTGGGTGCACGTTGCATACTAAGGGGGTAGAGGAGCCAAAAAAGCTACAGGCTGAGGTCCCTTATGCACTAAGGCTGACACCTCTTTTATCCACAAGGAAAAGGTGAGTATGACCTTGCTATGCTCTTGCACTGTGTGTAGCAAGTTTCAGACCTCCTGAGAAATGAGATCTTTCCACCCACCCATCTCCCAGCACATCTGGGGCAGAGCATGTCCATAACACCCAGAAAGCGCCGCAGCACTGAACAGGTTTGCGCTGCAAACAGGAAAAGCTGTCGTTATCTGCCAGAGGTAACCCAAGAAATCCATGGGAGGACTGAAATAAGCCAAGGGCCTTATCTCAAGTGCAGTTGTGATATTTCTCCCGCCCTGTCAATGAGTGACAAATAGTTTTGCTGAGATGTTTTATGGCTTTGGGTAACCCCTGATCTCAAAGTCCTTCCAGGCTTGGCTGCTCTCAGCCTGAGCACCGCAGTCCTGCTGGAGATCTTCTCCCCAATTTTTTATGCTCTTCAGAGGGGCACCAACTGTTTGTACTCCTTTCAGCAGTCCTTGGCAACCCTGATGAAAGCAAGAAAAAAAATTTCTGCCTTCATCATTAATAATACATCATACTGCAGTAATAACGCAATTGCTTCTAGCAACTGTTTTCCGTATCTACACCAAACTCTTCACCACTTACTGTGCTGTGTAATCATGAGCGTCATTAGGCATAAATAGCCAGTACCTGACAGGTAATAAATTGAGTAAGAAAATAATTAGTGCGATGTACTATTGTTAACAAATCCAATTTTACACTGAGGCTATGACTCAAGACTTTTTACTCACTTCCAACAAATATGTAGGTTCATCTTAAAATGAATATAGATGCAATACTCTTTCAATATGCAGTATGTTGTATTAAAACCACCACACTTTGTTTATCTCTTCCCATTCTAAATGAATAGCTTCCTTTTTTTTTTCCTGTTTGGTACAACTGCATTGCTGGGCTTTATTTTTATTTTGACAAAAGCTGTGAAATCAGAATTTGAAAAAATACTGGCTAGAAAAGGCACTCTGTATTGAATTTCTTTAAATAAAAAATAATCTTACCATATTCTGGCACTGATTCATGCTTTTTTTCCTACCTCCTCTGGCTGGCAATACTGCAATATGCAGCATGTTACACTGACAGAAGACATGATTCAAGGGAGTTCTTTCCACTGTCTTCCAGAAGTCTATTGAAATCCAGTGGTTGACCACTAAACTATAAAATAAAACTGGAACTGATGCAAATTTTGAAACACCGAGAGTAATGATCCATTTGACTGGATTACCTAGAGGTGATTTAATTGTTAGTGGCTGACCTTCACAGTGCAAAACCAGAAATGGAGCAACATGTAAGACTATAAAATGCAAGGCTGTGCACTCACAACAAAATGCTCTGCTGAAAACTGAGAACTCGGAAGCTGAAAGCAACAGAGAGTAAGAAATAGCTGAACAGGCAGCTAAACTTGCACTGACTACAGGCTATCAGCAGGCTGAGACCACACGAAAACCAAAGGCAATCTTAGGCTGTACTAGCTGAGATGTTTCCAGAAATGGTGGGAAATACAGTTGTTCATGTCATAGTATATGATACTACAGGACATCATCTAAATATTTGGTATTGCTCATGCCATTCTCGTTCAAGAACAGTAAGCTCAAAGAGATGCAATGAAGCAGTGCCACACTGGTATAAGAAATGATGAGTCAGTCTCATAAGCAGAGAGAAAAAGATACTGGCTTGGGAGTCTAGCCTTATCTAAACAAAAAGTGAGAGGAACAGAACTGTTGTCTATAATCTTTCAGGTGAGTTAAAAGCAGAGTGCAGGAAAAGCTGTTTAAGTAATGCTGAGGGATCTTAAGGTAAAAATTAGACAAAGCTTTGGAGCTAAATTTTCTAATTGTCACTTGAGGCAGGAACTTAAATAACTTTTAGAGAACTGGAATACATCTACCAAAGGATTATGTGCTATAATATTCTGCAGAAGACCTTCCAGTCCCGTGTTTTATAATTGCATGATTTACACTGATATCTATGAACAAACTTGGGAATACCCCAGGGAGGAAAAATATCAGAGGCTAGCCCTTTAATGCATTATCCCAGGACTCACAGCCTTTCTAAAGTCCTGTTTAATGCCAGCTGCAAAAAAGACAAGTTCAAGTACTGCCTATATTAAGACTGTTGCTGTTTATATTAAGGCTTTTATTAAAAGCGGGTATGCAGATGTACAGACATTTTTCATGTGCTTGCCAAAGCACAGCAGCTGTAAGTATGATGAGAGACGTCCGTTTTTGTGAGCAGGCTTCCTTGCTTTTGCAACGCGGTACTGCTTGCTTTTCATTTTTACTGTGCATGCATACAGTAGTCCTCATGTGGCTGACTGGAAGGACAGGTATTTAACTGGCTTGTCATCATCATACAGCCAACACCAAACTAGTGGTATGTTTTCCTCCAACTTCTGAGGGAAATCCTACAACCTTTGTGACATACAACTGTGTCAAAAAATGGCTGGTGAGGAAACCCCATCAGCTGGCTCGCAGCATGCATAGAGGCCAAGGGTCTGGTCTGCTTCCCTGCTACATCAGAGCGTAGAAGCTGCATTTTACCCATGGGTAAAGTCTCTACATGTCTGTATTCCGTTGGCTTTCCTGCCTCCACGTGCAACACCCACTCATCCCGCTGAGATCCAAATCATCAGGTTTGCAAGAACCTTGAGCCCCTCATCTGAGATCTTGTGAAGTTACCACTACATAGTTATAGTCACCCTGGTCTTTTTAAGCCTGGAATTTATCTAACTTTATATAGTGGCATATGATTTTTAAAAAAAAATATTTATTGAAACATTATAGAGTATGTAATTATTAAAGTAAATAAATCAAATTATAGAAGTCTAAATAAACTCATGTTACAGCCTTTTTCAGTTCCCTTAAGTTGTCATGTTTGCTTAAGGAAAAACATTGCTTTGAGTGTAAAATATAAGCCAGTATGACCTTCACAACCAGCTGGAGGCAACAAATCAGTATAATCCCAATTAACATTCTGCTCATTTATATATGTTTTTCTTAAAGAGAAACCTGTAACATCCCATAAGGTTTCACTGTGAGTGCCAAATGAAAAAAAAAAAAAAAAAAACAAAAAAGAAATGAATCACCAGCTACAGAGAAAATATGAAAAATGTCTCGGACAGCTATTGATTGCCCAAAACTACACTGAATGAGTTCCAAACACATCTATGCCAAACGGTAACAATTATTTTACTCAACAATTCTGCAGCCTAGCACTACTGCATTAATTTTTTAAGCACAGGAAGGATTGCTCTCTGACACAAATGTTTTAATGATAAAGAACTGTCTATCTGCTTTAAATCTCTTTCCTTTGTCTAGGTCATACAAACACGTAACATGAACAATTATGGCATATGAATTTAAGGGGATTGCTCAATGGCATGAAGTTACTCACAGGCTAATAAAGAACCTTATCATCAAGGAAAATGTATCCATAAAAATCCTAGTTAAAGACTATTTCTATTAAAATTATTTTGCTTTTGCAAAAATCTAGGCTGAAGCTGGTTTCTTTTGATGAGCTCAGCTTTCTTCTACATCTGATGTATGATATGAACAGATACACAGCTGCTGCACAACCACTCTTTATGAATAGTTTCTTCTGTCAGGATGCTATCAAGGATCCTGTCTTGTTTGATTAGGCCTTGTTAAATGTTCACAAGTAGATGAGCTTTGAAAAGATAAACATTATAGAAGCATTCTTCCTCTGCTCTTAAGATTAAATGGAAATTTTGCTTCAAAACAATAAATAAATCAATAAAGAACCCAGAGAAATTCTGCTGCTCTACTGAACAGCTTGCTCCCATTGCTGGGCCATGTGTTTGCCATTTCTCATTCTAGGCAAAATTCTCTCTCCACACATGCAGAAAGCTCAGTGAACAGGTATTTATGTGCTCTGACAATAAATTCAAACTGTGACTTCTCACTGCTTTAATACCTCAGAACATGCACCCTGACCCTTGTTCACCAAGTAATGGCAACAGCTTTGGATACGATATCAGCCTCAGTTGAACGCTGGTAGACTTAGATTACAACAATATGGTTACGTTTACAGCATGCTCCAAACTCTGGGTCAGGCCTGAACGTGAATCCAAAACACATGTTCCCCAGGCAGTTAGGGATGGGCTTTAGATGGGCAACAGGACAAGGGGAGGTGAGAGGTTAGGGCCTGTGCTGTGCCTTTGCACAGACTCAGATATTCACCTATCGTCAGCGCAAATGGCCCAATACTGTGTGTGAATCCTAAATCCAATTCATTTCCTCAAGACAAGCCTTGACATCACCTGTCCTGAAGAAAGGCAGGCTCTGTGTGAGCCTGGGTATGGTTGCTCCTCAGATGGTGTCAACAGCCACGGTTGGGTAGGTGGACCACTGGCACTTCTTGTTGTAGCTGCCCAGACACGTGGAGGCTTGCTAAAGAGCATGCCAAGGTGTAGTCCATTACTCGCCCTGGTTATCAAAGCACCATACAAACAGTGCCAAATAGATCTTTATTTGAAGGTAACTACAGCGAGCGAGCTTTCTGAATGCTGAACTAGACAAGATTTCAGTCCGTACGTTAGTAGGCTGTGCATATATGAATTGCTGAAACTGCAAAAGGTTTGTGGCCACTGAAGACATGAAATCATTGATCAAGTGGCCAACACCTTTCTGTGCCTTTTTTTTCCACAGGTCTATAATTTTCTGAGGTGGAATACTGATATTTTACATGGAAAGATGTCTTGTGTACAGTCTTCATCCTGCAAGCAAAATGTCACAATTTCCAGTCCACTGGAACTTTTCCTTAGCCACTATATGTTTAAATAAATTCTTCTCTCCATGTTTATTGTGCTTCTCCTAAACAGTTTATGTAACTCTTTTTTCTTCCTCCTTTGGCCCAGCAATGTGTTTCCCAAGAGTACTGTTGTTACTGGCCTCATATAAACTCAGATGTTCCATACTCATCAGAAAAGAAAGCAACGCAGAGTACAAACATATTTCATGAGAAATTATGTAGGCTACGCTGTTTCAGCTGGTGTCGATTTACAGATTTAACCAAAAAAAGTTCTATGAAGTTCTTAATATATTAGTTTGGAGCAGCTCTAGCTCCTCTGTAGCCAAACACAGTGAATGCAAGCAATTATCTTTCAACCACCACTGTTTGATTCATTACAGTAGGCCCAAAGTACAGCAGTTGGAAAAACCGCCACTTCATAGAAACCTAAAATGACTGGATTTCCTGCCATTATGAAATATTTTTAGAGGATCTAGGCCTTTCAGCATTGTGATAAAGCATAACGGCAGACAGAGAAAGCAACAAATCTCACTGCTTTGTGCGTGTTGAAAGAAATATTACTATTTTCAAAAGGGTGGGCACACATCTGATTTCACCACGTCTTTGATCGCATCTGTAAAGGCAAGGGAATACATCTCATTACCTTCCAAATGGATTATCGGATGAGACATGCACCTCCAAGGGAACAAAGTGTTAACAGTTCTAATACCTTCTTTGTATCTCATTACCTTCCAAATGGATTATCGCATGAGACATGCACCTCCAAGGGAAGAAAGTGTTAACAGTTCTAATACCTTCTTTGCTCAAGGCAGGACTGAAAATACACTTTCCACATGAAAAGTTGGAGCTGCATCAATACGGAAAACCAGGAATTTATGCACACAAATGAACTCCTAAGCTGGGCTCTTTGTGGACAACGTGAGAGGACATGAGAGTGCTCAATCTGTTTGTTGTACCGCCGTGCAGGCAGTGAGAACGGAGGAGCAGGTGGCTTGCCCTAAGATGACTGTTCCTCTTGTAATGCCAATGCAACATAGCCAGCAGGATTGCTGGCAGTAACATGATGTACTGGCCTTCCAACAGGTATTATGTAAAGTAAAGTAGTAAAGCAGTAGATGTGGTCTATCTCG
>NW_010110954.1:0-16048 GCF_000699245.1 Pterocles gutturalis
CTATCCCAGCTGGACCCAGGACACTAATTTACAGCAAATATTGTGGTGAGGGTTGGGAGAATATATAAAAAATCACCACTCATGCTTGTTTCATAGAATCATAGAATGGTTTGGGTTGGAAGGGACCTTAAAGACCATGTAGTTCTAAACCCCTTGCCAAGGGCAGGGACACCTTCCCCTAGCCCAGGTTGCTCAAAGCCTCATCCAGCCTGGCCTTGAACACCTCCAGGGATGGAGCATCCACAGCTTCTCTGGGCAACCTGGGCCAGTTTGATTTATAATATGCAAGATCATTAGGCGAACATTTACAGCTCCTAGTTTTAACTCAGTCTTCTGCTTTCATTTAAATGCTGGACAGAAAATACACAATACCATCCCCTCTTTACCGAGCACAAATATTTGCACAGATTACTGCTGCTCGGTTTTCTTTTACTCTGCACCTCGCATGGACATTTAGACCAACAATGAAGTGATTGTAAATCACTATAAAATATGAACGATACTTATTAATCCCTTCTTTGTACTGACTTTGGACCCAGTGGAGCAGTGGTAACTGACACTTCGTAGGCTTTAAGCAATGTGTCCACGCACATTTGCAGTATTTAATAGCGGGCACAGACTGAAGATAAATATGAGCATGCACACCAGGGAAAACAGCATGCCATGTGTGATGGGATAATCTGGCTGTACTGAAGATTCCTATATTGCTGTCCGACACCATCACTTGCTAGAAGCCAGCACTAATCACAAGAGACTTGCACTGACCAGATAAATATAATTCTATTTTCCTTCAGCTCTGCCTGTGGCGAGTGTAGTTGGTCCCAGTATAACGACACCAGCAGCTCATCAGCCGTCCCCTGTAAATGCCTTTCCTCCATAAAAGCACCACATGGACAAATCGCTTCTGGTGGCAACTGATCCTTCCAACTCCTCCGGTGCAGCATGTCTACTGTAAGGCTTTTTGCCTTACAGCCTTTCCTCCCTTTTTGTTGTGCTGCTGGTGCTCAATGCCCAACCTGGGGGCAAGCTCTGCAGCAGAGGTCAGCACAGCACTGCTGGTGAGGTTAGAGAGCTGCATAAACTGCAGAGTCGAAAAAAATTTGTAAATCCGTATTGCACCAAAGAAATACAAGACTTCCTTTGTTAATGAGAAACTCAATAGCATATGGACAAAAATAACCCAGCACACTGCTGGTACTGGCAAAACCTTTGGTGGTGGGGAAGTTTAACATACTTTTTACCATTGTAGAAAATACTAGTGAGGAGAAGCTGGACAAATTCTTGGGATGGAGGTAAATACCAAATTTACTTTGTTGTAAATAATGTTCATCTCACCTACTTACGCAAAAATTTATTTGTACTGCTGCCTTATGTTTCTTGAGGGGGGAAAGGGAAAAAACTGTGGCAGGTTAACAGGGTTGGCTTTGTTTATGAGAATGTAATGAAAAGTAACAGCAAGAATTTAACAGGCTGAATATTATTAATAGGAAGAATGCTTTGCAGCATGGAAATGAGGTGGAAGGCGTTTACAAAACTAGTTTTCTTTTCAATACTGGCTCTACCTTCTCTGCTGCAATTCCTTTAAATTTCCACTACCTCTGTACCCCCCACTTATAAAATAACACATCTTCTCCTTAAAGTTATGTAGGGATTGTGTAACTCTGTGACAGCTGAAAACCACTACACTCATTGCAAAGCAACAATTACCCAAGGACGTTGGGTATTTAATTCATTTTTAAGAGCTCTGTGCACTAGGATCTGGCAGGGCTGCACATTTCAGTGAGTCAGAAGGCTCTCAAATATTCAGAAGCAAATGAAATCAATAAACTCTTGTTTGTGCTTGAGCTTCCTACTGACATGTGAAGCATTTTCTTCCTCACAGCTGAGCTCTTCCTGCCCTGGCCCATGTGACGATACCTATGGATGCTATGCTCTCTCTAGGTCAGTTCATTAACCCTGAAGTCAGCAGATGGCTGATGAGTGCGTGCAGCTGACAAAGAGGCCCTCAGGTCCTGACAATGAACTCTGAGAGCATTCTGATGCACTTGGGCAGCCAGACCAAGCTCTCTGCTGGTAGGCTGGGTGCAGTTGGGGCAAACAGCATCCTTCTTTGCACAGCTGCAAACTGGGAAGCATCAGATGGATTAATGGATCTGCCTGCATACGACTGCCCTCCTCTGCACTTTGTGGCTTATAAACTCTTAAAGCACAGCAGCTGTCACTCATTCATCAAAGCCACCATCCTTCCTACACCCTTTACCAGTCCAGCTTTACAAACTAGTATCACACTTGAGTCTAGCAGCACCAGTTCTAGGGACTAAAAGAAATAACAACACTTATGAATTTAACAAACAAAACAGAAGTTATGAATTTAATGATCCAGGAGCCAGTCTTGAGTTATGCAAAATACACTGAGTTAGGTATTCACAAAATTGCTTCAGCATAATTGTTGGCACATGGATTGTTTGCAAACAGCTAACACAAACTACTTAGTGTTAATCATTTGTTCCGTGACATAGTTAGTCATGCACTATTTATGCTTCTTGATTGGGTGATTGTATCCTCCTAAAGGAGAGCGTAAGAACCAGCAAAAATGAAGCACACCTGGGAGTTTAACATCGATAAGCGCTAGTGATAAAATACGAAAGCGTCATGTCTCACTAATCTCAGCAAGATGTTTGCGTCTATCCATCTCCATGTAAATAATCCGCCATGACTATGCAGAGTCTGGTGAACCACGCCTGGGGACAAGAAATTCACATTGACTATTTTTGGTGATGTGATTCTTTTTAACTCTCTGAACAAGGGGAAGTGTTGCAGAGGCATATCTAATTCCCCCAGACAACCTGAAAGGAGGGAAAGACAGACCACTCCTCCTATGAGTTTGGCAAAAACATACAATGAAAGCTGCAGTCTGTCTCTGCAAGCAACAGTACTGCTTCAGGGAGAGAAACTAGAATTTAAAAAAATCACAAAAAAAGTGTATCTCCTGAAGAAACAGGAATGTATTTTTTTTTTCTTTCCCCATTTTATTTTTCTCTGTTTACATGATGCCAGCACTTGAATGCAAGTCCTGGTCAGTTTTCTGAAAGATAAATTATACTTCTACACATTTCAGTGACCTGGGATGTAACTAAAGAAGGTGAAAAACTGTAAGCTCTGAATTTTGTTGTAATAATGCTTTGATATTTTGCATCAACAAAGAGGCTGCGCTGCCCCATCTGAGCAAGGGAACTGAAATAGTCCATAAAATTCCCTGCTTAAAACCCTTTACCAGGTACCACACAGAACACCAGGATGTATTATTAATAAACTGGAGTGAAACAGCCAGCCAGCTGTGAGAATAAAAGGGAAACAGACACTGACAGAAAGCAAGATCTTCTGTGAAGGGTTGTCTTTTCTTTTCTGAAAGGTAAGTGAGGTTTGGAGACCACTCTTAAAATGACTGAAGATTTTATCCATGCTTGAGCATACTGACTGACACACATGCGGACTGCTAAACTTGGGGTGGGGGGAATCAGGCAAAGAGGTGTGATGGCTGCTGGAACAATACCCTCCAAGCTCACAGTCAAGGCAAGGGTTGACTGTTTCTGCCTGCCGCCACTAATACTTTTAAAATGGAGGGACCATACAATAGCTCCAACAGCGACCACATCATGCTTATGTTGGGTAGTGGTCAAACACACACATAGACTCAGCACATTGTTTACAGACAGCCATGGGACTGCTGCTGGTTTTGACAGCCTTGGACAACTTCTAACCTTCCAGAGGGAACTTTTGACAAAGCAAGGAAACTCAGTGGGACTCCTCCATGCACGGACCGGTAGACCAGTAACTACTCCAATGCTCAGCCCAGTGTATTTTCCCATACATTCTTAACTGTCTTGGAGAACACTGAATTACGCATTTGAGTCCCCTGTTCAATGGACAGACTGTATATTCATTTCTCCCCCTCTTACAGGCAATAATAAGCCATTTTTTCTGCTTATTATTTTCTAACAAGGTTGTAATAATTTCGTATGACTCTCAGAAGACATGCATTTGCTCTCATAGTCCTGGCATAAGACGGATCCACAAAAAGATCAGTTGTTTGAATTGTCTTGATCTTAGTGAATGGCTGTCTATAGACTTTTAAGTGAAGAGAACTCTCTGGTGAAAATAAGACAAAGTCAGGTAAAATTAAAGGTTAAAGTTGATCAAAGTGTTAAGTTCACTTATGAATACAGTTTTAATATTGCAGCAACAAGCCACAGAGCCTCTTAGACTAGTTCCTCATCCTAAGCAACACCACACCACACTTAAATGAACAGGAAGTCTCATTCCATTGGTTTTTTTAATGATTGCAACTGCATCAGAAACAACACATCGTTACTCACATGAATGAAATTATTCACTTCAGCTGTCCTCGTTCTCCTCAACATTTGCTTTTCAGGAGCATTCCAGTAATCAAATTACACTAGGACACATGCTCACAGAAAATGAATAGCAGAATCGAACACTTGCAGTATTTGCAAGTTCCAGGTTCCATGTGTATCTCCAATTCCTGTTTTCATCAGATTGGAAGAGAAAAAAATAATGCACCTTAGCCAAACAACCAAAACTGTATCTCAAACTGGCTCCTATTCAAAGACAGTGAAATAAAAGGAAGCACTTTCATACTTTTTTTGGAAGGCTCTGAGATGCAGTTATTCCTAATGCTTATATTGTTTGTGCTTGTTCCAGAAATTTCATGTGGTTTTCAGGAAGAAAAAAATGTCTGTGATCATCAGATGTATTATTCACTGTGAATTCTCACTTGGTTTTCCTCTTAAAGTACACTTCTGGGGAAGAACACAAGAACAGTATGATCTGGGCAGCAAGTTCCCATGCTCTGTCAAGCAAAGCATCTTTCTTATGCTAATCATGTGGCATGCTGCATCCCACCACACATCTCAATTTGCAGTTTATTCTTTTGCTGTAAACCTGTAACGGTTGTGAATGCCCAAGGAGGACATCACAGAACAGCTAACTTTCACATAACTACATATTTATATGCACTGTCAAAATGGTGGGAAGATACGAAATTGAGTTTCACTGGAATCTAGCAGGCTGAGCTATTTATAAATAAGTGTCTTATTTTTGGTGCTCTTCAGAGAATGTGATGAACAGTGAGTGATGAGCAATTTATGTTGCTGATCATCTGTATCACAATAGACCCTTGTGGTCTTTTTCTGGAGTCAAGACTCTGTTAATTTAGGACCTGTACTACCCTACAGTGGAAGACAGGACCTCAGAACAAAGACCAATGGGCAAAATTAAGAAAGGGTGAAATAAGCATGCGACCCTGAAAATCACAGAATCACAGAATGATTTGGTTTGGAAGGGACCTTCAAGACCAGTGAGTTCCAACCCCCCTGCCATGGGCAGGTGCACAGCCCACTAGACCAGGTTGCTCAAAGCCTCATCCAGCCTGGCTTTGAACATCTCCATCCACAGCTTCTCTGGGCAACCTGGGCCACTGCCTCACCACCCTCACAGGAAAACATTTCTTCCTCATATCTCATCTAAATCTCCCTTCTTTCAGCTTAAAACTGTTACCCCTTGTTGTATCACTCCACCCCCTGATCAAGAGTGCCTCCCCATCCCTGCTGTAGCCCCCTTTAGGTACTGGAAGGCGGAATGGACGAGTAGGTAGAAAATGGTGCAGCAAAAAAGAAAAAAAAAAAAAAAAAGAGGTTTCCTGGGGATTCTGGGCGTTGATATTCAAAACAGATCGATCACCCATCTCTCTCTCTCTCAAAAGAAACTCTCAGTGTGAAGAAATCCTTTCCCACAAGTATTCTGCACTGAAGGATTTTCTATTTATACAGTGAAAGATAACATTAAAGAAAATATGGCATAACAAATGTGATATAAATGCCATTAGGATTACAGGCTCTAAAGGGATCTTAGGGGTGTAACTGAATGAAAAAAAGCAGGTTCTAATTAACAAGTGTGTAAGTACCCTGTACTATGTAAATAATTCATATGTATAAAAAGATGATCATAACGATGTCTGACTGATCACCATTTTGGCTTCCCTGTGTTGACTGCTGATGCAAGATTCCTAATCAGAGGCCATAGAGTATTGTTAACGGTACCAGCTTACCCAGCCTGTTTCTGTACTGATACACTGTGGTATGAACTTTTAAAGAGGTGATTAATAGGTGGGGTTTTTCCTACCCTGAATCTCTGAGGAACAAAAACCAATGCCATGTTTTATCACTCTACGCGCCCCCTTCCCCATTATCTCTGCAGTAGACAATGTTATAGATGCCTGTGGGATTCCGGCATGAGCTGCCCCTTGGTGTGGTTGGAAGGAAGCTGGCAACACCAGCTGACCTTTACAACAGGCAGTGCAATTGGTTTTGCAGAACGGGCAATGAAAAGAGGTGGATGTGGAGATCGTAACAGCACCACACCACCTCCTTCTGTGGTCCTGGAGAAAGGAAACATCAGTAAATGTTACTGGTGCAGGCTTTGTGCTTGCTGGATGACTCAGAATGACAGATGGCAGAAGAGCAGAGCCTTCCTTCAAAGCGTTGCTGGATTTTGTACTCTGGAAATAAGAATAAGCTCCCAGAAAGTCCTGTTCAGCAAGTGCAACATAGAATCATAGAACCATTAAGGTTGGAAAAGACCTCAAGGATCATCAAGTCCAACAGTCATGGTGCAATGATGTCTGAAATTTTCATGTCTCAAAGCTTAAACCAAAAATAATCAATGCTTTTTCCTTTAACTATTTATCTACATTTGCCTCAAGGCTGCTATTGGGTATGCATTTGTCCCCTCAGAGCTCTATAGCTTGTCACCTATCACATGTAATTTAAACAGTGGAAACCCAGGCACGTAACTCTTTCACCTTCTTGCCCTTCCAATGTAGTGGTAAAATCAACTCCACGGTATTAGCATACTAAGAAAACGTAAATGACAGGTAAAACAGTTCCAGCACTTCAGAAAGAGGGCAGCTATCAGCTCCAAATAAAGGTTAGATATATTTTCCCATGTTCTGATGTGTATGTCGAGTAGATTCTTAAAAACAACTGTTCTCCTGCAGAGAGCTGTTTAACTGACACACGTAAGTGAGCCTTACACATTGAGAAAGTGATAAATAATTATACTTTCATCTAAAATAGCACCGGAAAATTATCAAACTGTGAACTCATAATACTGGCTTTTCATGATTTGCAAAGGAAAGTTCTTTTTAAGCCGGTTTGAGTGAGTACACTACTAAAATGAATGTAATGTAACTGCTTTATCAGTAGCATAATTGAGAGAGCCTGGTGCATAATACAGCTGCTCTTTCTGGATATTAATTGCTATGTCCAATAGTTCTTTCCTTGCAAAAAAATGCAAAACTTCATTTTTAAAATCTTGGTTTATTCTTGAAGATCTATTTTATCTTTTAACTCTGTCTTAAGTTAGAAAGCCTTACAAGATGTCTTATGAACAGAATGGGCAACCATTTCCTTCACAGTCTTAAAAAAGCTGATAGTGGAATAGCATGCCTTTAAGGAAATGCTAAGAGTTTAAAATATGCCTGTGCAGCATATTCATAGATTTTTATAATGCATTTCAAATACTTTCCACATTGTAAAACAGGCTTTGGAAACTACCATCACAGATGAAAGCTGGTGAAGAAAAAGTAATAAAAATACTATAGCAAAAAAAGGAAAAAATGGTGCCTGCTTCTGAATTCCCTAACATTTGATTTTTCCTATATAATAATAACAATCAATTGATCACAGTAATTTCCCCATTTACTGTGCTTTAGTGGCAGCTGAGGGTGCACCTGTGTTCACGTTCACTCTTCTCCCCCCCACATCTCCACCTTCCCATCTGCTGCCTGCAGCCATGCAGATTCAGGTGACTCAAACATTTCAGATAATTAGCCAGCATACTGCACAACAGATAGTTTCCAAACTGGTGCCTTCAGGCAGCTCCTGAGGGCTCTCCCAGCTCCTCACCACTCCTGCAAGCATGTAGTCCATTGCAAGGGAGATTCTGTGCATAAAGGCGCATCCGAGAGGTGCAGCATCATCTCTCAACTTGCTTATAAGGCACTGACATACCTCGCGGGGACAGGGATGGCTGCTTAGCATGGCAGTGGGACACACACGCTCTCTGCCTGCACCAACAGGGTATATATATGCTACAGGGATGCAAGACACTCATGAATGGCTGTATTGTACTGCGCTGTGGGGAAAGGAGATAGAAAGCTCAGGACTGAGTGGTGAACATCAAGCCTGAACAGAGATATGTTTTGAAACCCTGTCTACAGCCAAAACCAAGTCCCAAGGCCAGCTGCACATAAACATTAGGTTGCAAAGGCAGCACGTAACAATTACTGTCATGTGTTGTAGTTTGTGGTATGCAGCACTGTGAAGCCCCTTCTCAGTTCTTCATGTAGTTGTCCAGAATTACCAAGAGTAATGTTGGTAGCTTGATGTGCCAGCTGTGAAGCACTCAGGGCCAGACTGTGAACTTCTTAGTCATGCTCACAAGGAGTCCCTTGCACAAATGGCTTTGCTCAAGTGTGACTCCCTTAATAAATGATTCATCTATCATTGCCACCTACTCAAACTTGGATCTTTCTCCCAGTTCCGCTGTCACTTCCACTGTCCGCACACATCCTCTCCCCACGGTGCTGAGAACAAATCCGGTTGACTGATGGGGTGTTTGGGAAAATGGGGAGATCTTCAGGGCCAGACCAGAGGTAAGGAACTGTCACTGAAGTTCAAAGCTGCAATCCTAAAGCCACTGTGCCTGAACTTGCTCCCATTTCTTAGGAAATCCCTTTTTGGGTACCTACTGGTATGACGCTGTGGGTATGCAAACAACCTTGGTCCATCTCCTCACTCTCTGAAGTGCTGACCAGAAGATAAGTTTGACCCCAGGTGCCAGAGCATCAGGTGGGACCGTGTGCTGAGATGCTCAGGTGTGTCTCTCTTCCTGTAATTCCCAGCACCAAGGAGGAAAAACGGCTTCCACTAATTACACACACCCACACCAAGTCCTCGCACCCTTTGCAAGAAGCCCCTCTAGCAGCAGCAATAAACCACTGTCTACCTTTCATCTAATACCTATTTTCACTGCTTCCTAAATACTGGCTTAGCAGTTCCCTGGGAGGTCTGCACTATTTTTTTAGGGGAAACATTACTCACTGAAAGTTTCTGTCCTTAGCCAGGGATCAAGATAGCCTTCCTAATTCAACCCTGACTTGGGCAGGCTGCTTCCCTCTGTGCTTGGTCATCCCAGCTCTTTGTACAGTGCTTTCACGTAAAATTCAGTTCCCTTGCTCTTATGCCACTGGAATCAGAAAAAGTAGAGACAGAGAAGGGCATCTCTTCCTTTTTTCTCAATTAAGTTTACTTTCTCCTTCTCTCTCCCTGTGTATGCTTCTAGTTTTCTTGCTTCCTTTTCCTTGTTTTCTTCCCTATCTTTTCTCTGGCTTTTTTCAGCTACTCAGAACAAACTCTGTAACGCATAGCTATTGGTATTGGAGTGAGATTCAGTATATGCTCTTGTTTAGTCAAACTGAAAATATGATCCTTCCCCTCTTTAAAACCCCTTCAGTAAGATCTACAGAAACACGGATTTATAGCCTGATTCTTCCTTGAAAGACAAATCTAGATTTTTAAAAGAAACTGTGCTTTTTCCAGTTTTCTGCTAATTACAATAAATACATAATTTCTAGCTATGCTATGCCTGGATTTCTTTCACATTAAGAAATTACATGGAAATCCCTAGAGGAAAAGAATAGAACACATAAGATAAACATTTTCTTTAAAACTGTAACTAAATCCAACATAGTTCTAATACAGTGAGTTTTCAGTATTTCATGGGTTTAAATAGTAAATAACTCATTAGATATACCCTAGATGAGAAGAAAATTTACAACTAGTCTTTGAATTTAACTGTGAGATTGAATTGAGTAACATATAGCATGACAAGATCCTTGGCTCTTTTCTAATTTTGATCACTCTGCTTCCATTTTAGCAGAAAGATGGGGTGCTCTCTGACTTTTGTGGACAAATTATTGGGGAACACCCTGGCTTACATTTCTAGAGAGTATTTTATTTGTTAATAATTCGTTTGGTACCACAACTTTTCTATTCATATAGTATCTGCTTGAAAATTGTCTTTCAATGTGTCTTTTTTGGCCAAATTTTAGTTTTCACTTACTGAATAAAGCTAAGTATTCTTTTATGTTTCTTCTGATAATGCACACCAATCAGTAAAGTAATAATCAATTATTTAACTCTGTCATAGTTTAATTACTCCTTGCCAACACGAGTTTGTGCAGTATATTATGAGAGACCTCTTCTAGGCTGTGCAGTGAGAAAGACGTTTTGTCAACACCAGGAATAGCAAAAAACCAAAAGAAAACATCATGTAGGGTATCGAATTTGATGTTAACTCAGCTTTTTCTGCATCAGAGAAGCAGTACAGGATGAGGAATGAGAAAATCTTCTTACTAGCCAGCTCAGATATTTTCTCCAAAATCTAGTATAGTATCATGAGTACAGTGAGGAAGGAGAGTGGCAAATAAACACACGTCAAACTACAAAGCAGGTATTTTTGCTTTGGCATTTTCACATAAATTCAATATATTTATTTTCTATTTATGTAGGAAATGTCTACTGGTATAGCATTTAACTTCCAAGAATCATCTTCCCTGCACTGCTTTCCCAAATCTTAACTCTTCACCACCCTTTTCAAATAGAATTGATATAACTGAAAATACAACAGAGTTTATAAAGTTGACTAAGTGATTTGACAAAATTTGACAGAACTGGATGTACTTCAAGAACAAAGTGATAACTGGCATAATTTTATCTAAGGATTCCCAGAGTATGATACCTTATATAATTATAGAATCAGTGCACATTAATCTGGGTAATAACCTCTTGCTGTGTTTGAGATAGAGTGCTCACTGTTGATTTGAAGCCACTCAAACGAAGAATCTCTGGTGTATGCATTTCAAATACTGATGCACTATCCAGTTTCAAAGTGTAGTGTACTTACATCCTCCTAACTTTGAAATAAGCAGACATCCAAACTGTAGCATGTCCAATATTTCCTTAAATAGTAATTGCCAGGAAAATAAAAACATATGTAAAATTATGGATGGTGAGAAACACTGTGAACGGTAGTTGTGCAAACCAAGCCTCCCAACTGATATTACGAATTACAAATACTATAAAATAAAAACACCTCTTTACTATCTAAGCTAAATATTGAAGACACTTAGGGCAGTTTAAGAAAGAAGCCTGCTGCAAGATTTCACTGAGACTTGGGTGGTAAGGAATACTAACTAACTTTCTAGTATTACAAATAACTTCCAAGTCTTGAAATAATATGCTTGAAAACACTTTTTCCCTCAAAAATTTGCTCCCCCATAAGTAACAAAACACATGGGAAAACAATGTATTCTCATACCTTGAGTGTCATATACATTTACGATATACCATGATCAAATATTCTAAACTGCAAGATCCCTGAATTTCAAAAGCCCAGTGGCAGAATAGTGAATTCAATGGGTTTCTGAGGGGCTTCCTTCAAAGGAGAGGGGCTGAAGATAGCACTGGAAAAGTTCACCCCAGCAGCATTCTGGCTCCTTCTGTCTCCATGGAATGTCAAAATTTAGGATCCAGAGGAGAGAACTGAAAGTAAGAATACTCTCAACACTTTTCTGCATTTTGAAAAAGGATCTTTTGCACTCATGACAAACTGAATTCTGCTTCAACACTGTAACTGGAATAAAGAGACTAGTTCTTTTTTTTCTTTGCATTGCCCCATGCTTTTGAGTATGCAAAGCTTGTTGATAGAGGAACTATCCTTAAAGAAGTCCCTATGAGTACACAGGCTGCAGTGTTCTGTTTTATATGACTGGATGACTTTTGTGGTGTTTTAAGGAGCGCTTATTATGACTCTGACAGTTTAGGAGACAAGGATGACTTCTTGTAATATCAAGGGTGCAACACACAGAGAAAACAGACCCTGAGCATTTAACAAGGTGCAAAATACAGAACGTACCAATACAACTCCCAAATGTGGTGCCAACACCACTTTCACAGAACTTGAGGGTTTTCTGACCATGGACAAGTATATAAACAACTCCTTTCCCTTCAACACACATCATCTGTCAACTTAAAGGTAACAGATTAGCTTCAGCTGATAACACAGTGAACTATGAAAACTGTGCTACTCTCACAGCTGACAATGCTTGACACAGCACAGGAGCACAAGCAAAACCATCCTCAAAGTAACAACCTGAGGACAGTGTATGATACTGGGGAAAATCATGTGAGAGGCAGTAGACTGGATCAGTTAGCAAATACTGCAGAACAGCTTTTTAACAGAGACTGCTACAATAAGGAGACCTCTCGCGTGATGCTAGGACCACAACGCTGCCAGCAAAACGTCGGTTATGCCTCTGAAATCTGTGTTTGAAAGAATTAATAACTCTACAGGATGCCTGGCTATGGAGCAGAACTGTTACTGACACAAAGCTTTTTTACATTAGCTGGCAAGGTAAATGGACTCTCACCTTATAGCAGATCTGTGGCCTGAATTGTGCAAGTTTCAAAAGCTCACTATGAGCAAAACTGCACAGAGACCTTCGTCTGAATGAGAAGCAGCTGAAGATTTGTTTGCACGTCCTTTTAATTTCCATCTTTTTTTTCCCTCAAGGCACCTCTCATAAACCCTCTTGAAGTGCACAAATGGCATAGTGCACAGTGAGGAAGGTTCATGATCACAGGGAAAGGCTGAATGCATACTCCCCATCTACACAGTAACTAGTATAAACTTCAACGTCTGGACTAAGTCAGATTAGCAATGACAGTCTGAACTACCAGAGCCGGCAGCTAAGCATGTGTTTTGTAGTCTCCTGGAAAACGAGACTTTTAATTTATTTTTTTTTTTTTGTCTGATTGAAAGCATTTTTCTGCAAAATGCAATTCTGGCTCCAAGGAGGGAAAAAAGTGTCTTTTGGGCAATTAGCTGGACAGAAGCTTTTCCACATCTCCATTCCCCTTGTGTAATTTCTGCCTGGTGCTCTGCATAGACAGTGTCTTGCAGGTCAGTATGATCTCTGGGGATACCATACGCACAGTGGTATTACTGGCTATTTGTAAAAGAGAAAGGTGTACAATTCCCCACCCAGGATGGTTTGAGATATATAAAGCTCTTTTCAAAAGAAAACTTAATTCCTTTAAAAACAAACCAAAAATCAAATCTTAATGGTCAGTTTCTTTTTACAGCATCTGTTCTGAGGATGAGCTTGCTACTTCACCAGGAAATTCACTGTTTAACCTAACACTCTGACTTATTTATTCTTTTGACCGTCTCTGAAGTCATAGTGGTAATCAGCAGTGTTGCAATTCCAGTTCCTCAGGAAGCCAGATAAAGCATGGACTGACTACGCAGGGACTGTTGATTCAGATTTACTTTATTCTGGTTCGTTGCTCTCAAAGGATTCCTTTTCATGTTAAAAGACATCAGAGCTACCGATTTATCTGAAACCCAGTGAAAATACTCCCTAAATTCTGGAGTTCAGAGAACGCTACTGCAAACATGACCTCCCCTGTGTTTCTGATAGCATCACCTATAGAATGGATACGATGGGCTATTCTTCCCAGACTCCAGGATTTTAACTGTAGTACTGGGAATGATATCACTGTATTCATTTATGGTCCATGTTCCCTGGATCTTTTCCCTGTTCCATCCCTAGGAAAAATTTTAATGATGTTGGCAGTCTTGGAATGAAAAAATAAAGTGTGTTTGACAAGCCTTGCCTCGATGGCATCGGTGCTTGTGAGCTGCTGTCTCCAAAATAATGAGATATCAAAGCTTCAGTGCAATTTGCATTCCTGTTCATAGTAATGAATTCCAGTGTTACTTTGCTTGCTGAATGAGAGTGTTAAATTGTTACTTTTACCTACCTAGAGTGTGAAAATTTACTGGGGTGACAGTAAACTCGTAAAAGTAAACAGCTTCTCTCAGGTCACAGCAGTGCCTTCTGGATTTACTGTCAGTATATGCTAGTCATTAAATCACATCTACAAATGAAAATGAAAAATGTCACATTTTGCTCTGTGTAGCATCCCTTGAAGCCACGTGTGTGTTCTGCCACACACAACCCTGAACCCCCAGCAAAAGCTGTTCATGAGAGAACAAGCGGTGAACCACACTTTGTCCTGGGCGTTGTCTTGTGATTGTTAACTGGCATGCAGGAAGACTGTTTGCTTTTTTTTTTTTTTTTTTGTTAACTTCAAAAGAGCATAATTTAATGAGAAACAGACTTTTAAAGATGCTCAAAAACCACAACACTTTTGAAAACACTCTAGGTATCCACCTGGCTGCAGCTGCCTAGCTGTGACACTGTGGATTTCCTCATAAAGTGACACATTTGAAGTGTATCATCAAATGTCATGCAAGCAACAACCAGCATTACTGAAACGTTATTTCAGTTCTGGATCCTGATCTTACTTTTCATTTTAAGTATTGCTTTTTGCCATGTTAGGGAAGATTTGCTCAAAGAACAATGTGTTTTTCAACGTCAATTAATATCTGCTTATTATAAACTTCTATATGAAACAATAATGTTAACATCTAGCAGTGGTACAAGCATTGTATGTGCACGATCCTGTCCTGGGATAACATGGAAAATGAGACCTTGCTAGACATTACTACCTTAAAACTATCCTAACAAAAATTCTGAATGCAGCCTGAGACAGCATTTAGCAGATGGGGAGCTCAGCATGTCAGCATGTTTGCCATGCTCCTCACATGGCAGAGAGTGGGAAATGCTCTTCAAGGGCAAGTAAGTTTTGGGTTGGCTTCTGGAAAAAAGCTAACTCCAGGCAGCCCTCCCAAGGTGTGCTGTGGTGGTGTTCTGGAGGGAGGGAGAATTTTTCTGCCAAAGTACCAGTGGGAAGGGTGACCCTAGGGAGGCCGATACTTCACATTTCAGATGCAGCGTTAGATCTCAAGTCTTTTCTTCCTGACTTTTCTTCTCTGAAAAACCACATGCTGGGCCTATCAGCAAAACCTGTCTCTCCTACATAGATATCATTCACACCTGCCTGCTCTAAAATTGCCGGCCAGGAGAAGCAGCCAGCCTGCAGCTCCAGGACTGTGAAGCTGGGAAGTCCATGCTGTGTCCATTTCATGCCAGTGCTGGCATCACACTGTGACTGACACAAAATCTCTGCCTGCAGCAGGCAGTAAGACACCACAGGCTGCTGAGGAACATCTCTGGGGTGCGCCAGGTCCAAGCGCTGTTGGAAATCCTGTAACTCTGGGAAGTATGTGAGTTAAGGCTGCTGGAGCGTTGCCTCCAGAGTCAGCCTTAAAATGGTATTTATTATGTGAAAGGATGGAAAGAGAGTGTTCAGAAATACGTCAGGCAATCCAAGACAACCTTGAGACTAACATACTTGTATTACCTGCTGGCCTTTGGGTAAGGCTGAGATTTTTTTTAAATCCACAGAGCCTTGAAGAGCGATTTATTTATCTCAGATGAAAAAAAAACAGACTCTGTTCAGCACAGGTTCAATGTCAGGCATTGGCTTCACTGTCACTGAAGACAAAGGTACTTAAATGTCTGCTTAAGAACAAAGTTCTGCTTTGGATAGATTGATCCAGTCAGCTCCCCACAGAGAACAATGTGAAAATTAAGCAGGAGCTGTGAAGTCTGTGGAAAGGAACAATGACTCTGACCCTCCGCCATATGTGTTTAGTGCATCTTGTGTCCTGAGGCAACTCTGGATGAACTTAGATCCATCTCGCATGGAAGAGAAAATAATTCTGATTTTAACAGGCAGAGCACAGGAGATTCTGGGTCCAGGATCTGGTCTTCAGGGAGCTTTGGCTGTTGACTCCAGCATAACTGAGCATAGCTGCAAGGCTGGTAGATGTGACTGAGCAAACTTGGATGATACTGGCACCAAACACGCATCAATAGGGGAATTCAGTGGCACCGATGACCCTTGAGTTTCACAGAATCACAGAATGTTAGAGA
>NW_010110955.1:0-3146 GCF_000699245.1 Pterocles gutturalis
CCCGGCCGCGCCGGGACGCGGGGCCGGGGTCGTCGCTTTCACCCGGCCAGCTGGTAGAAATCCGCATTACGGGTGCCTGCAAACAGCTTTCCTTTTTCTCTGCCGAGGCGGCTGCCGGGCTCCCCGCCCGCGATAACGATAACGGGGGCCGGCAGCGCCTGTCTCGGAGAGAAAACAGGCGAGCTCGCTGGCTCGCTCCCTTTGCACCTGATTCCTGGTAAAACAGCAAGAACTTCGTAAACGAGCCCTTTTTTATCTTCCTACTTTGCTAGCAGGGATGGCTTTACACACTCAGTACGCTCAGCTTGTAAACAGGACGCAAAGGGCAATGAAGCGGGCACGCAACGTGCGTAAAATCGACGGCACTTGGGTCCACGGTCAGGTCTAAGCACACTGCTCCAAGTACAAGCTGTGTTGTGAAATTACACAGGCCTGCCTCTCACACCCTTCACCAAAAAGCGAACGTTTCTAGGGCAGAGCTCACCGTAAGGGTGCGGAGAGGACTGGGCACTCTGCCCTCGCAGCGCAGTTAGGAGCGGTCAGGGAGTCAAGGTTCAGTAAGGTCACTCGGGACTGGAACTTATTTGAATGGTCAGTTGCAGTTATTGCACCTCTGTCATTTTATGCACTGCACAAAAAATACACCTGATGTTTTTTAATTCATCTTTTGCTGCTGTAATGTCATCAGCATCAGTGCAGGTGCCACCTGCAACTTCTGTGGAGTTGCTCGTCAACTTGATTTGTTCAGGAAAAACTGGTCTTGTTTTTAGGACTAGGGAGTTACTGAGGTTTTTTTGCAGAAATGCTGCTTGCTTTAGCTTTGAGCAACACGCTTAGGTAACGTGCAAGAAATAGAATATATCAAAATCAGGTAATGTTCACATAATGCAACTAAAGGACTAACGTGTATCAGATCTCTTGATGCTGTTGCTGGTTTCTTCAAGGAATTTTGGTAGGGTATTTGTAGTCAAACTTTAAGAATCGTGTTAGAGAATAGATTATTTTTTTTTATTATTAAGCAGAAGAAGAAACATTTACAGTTGAGGTCCTTTTTTTCCCCTTTCTGAAATACAAAATGTAGTGAGTTGGGTAAGATGAGTTTTCTTCAGAAAATGAAATGTACTGGGTTTCTTATACCTTGAACTCATTTAATCTCCTTGTTTATATGTATTTGTAGCTGTCTGAAAATTGTTTCCTGGTGTGGAAAGTTCTGATGCTCAAAGTCAGATGAAATACATGTTTGGGGATTTAAAAAAAACTGAAAAACAAAACATGAAAGAGATCATAATTTTAGTTTCACTTTCACCACACAATAGGCTTTTCAATTTTTATTATATTTGTTTTGGCTAATAAATTAGAAGCTGAAGAATAGCTGAATTTGCAGTGTCCTTTTTTTTTTTTTTCCCAGAAAAATAAATTATCATTCCAGTAAACTTTCTAGGAGTGATTTTCTCAAATTAAAGTTCCTTTTATCTTTAGGCTTCTTGTGGAATTTTAAAAATCTAAATATAGTATTGATAATTGGAGGTAAAGTCTCAAAATTTTTATACTTAGACCCCACAGGAAATCCTTTGTCCGAAACAGCATATAAAGTGTGGAGTTTACACTGTAAGATTTTTAGTCCTGTTAACTGAAATCTGTTACCATGGCCCCAGTCTTTTACGTGTTTCAGTTCATATGAACAGAGTGTGTAAAGTCCCATTGATTTTAATGAAAGTACTCATGAATGAAGCAAAGCAGTACGTCAGAGATGTTTGCAGATGTGTTTTTGTTTTCATACTCTGGGAACAGTAGCGGTATTTGTACACCAGAAGAATGTCTGAAATGTTTTTACAAGGAAACCAGATTTACATATATGTCTTTAACATGCTGCAAAATATTTGTAGGAAAGCTCTTCCTTTATTATGACCTGACTGGCATAGGGAAATAACTGTTTTGACTATGCCAGTCTGTTTTCAAACTCACTAAAATACAGGCCTCTTTGCTGATATTTTTTTTCCCCAATTTGATGTTTTAAAATGTGTTGGTGGTATTAGGAGATATAGTTGAGGGAAGGAGAAGGAACGTAAGCATTGACAGTGTTTGTCAGTGATTCTGCGCACAGCACTTTGCACAACATGAGTAATATATGTCATGCTGTGTTTAAATGCTTAGAATTGTCACTCAGTCAAATCTCTGAGGAAAACATTGTGAATTATAAACCATGATCCTCCATTCATTGCATGTGCTTATGCTAGGCCTTCAAGTGGCCCGTCAGGTTGTTCCCTACAGCAATCTGTACTTCTGTGCCACCTTTAAACTCCCTAGATATCATTGAGTCTGTGTGACTCTGCGAGCCTACCTGAGCACTTTTTATGGAGAAGTAAGGCCTAATTTGGAAGTTCCGTGTGTGTAAGTTAGTTAGCAGTTTATGGTCCTGCCAACAATAGCAATAACAAGCGTCTTGCTGTGAGGTTGTGCATTGTCGTTCCACAGAGGTCGATCAGTGGCAAATGCATCCTTAAGCAAAGGTCATCAGCAGTACATATGTTCATTGATTTCTAAGTAGTCATCTTTCTATATGCATGCTTACCTAACATTTGAGTCTGAAAAGCATGCAAAAATCTTGATGCAACAACAAATTTGTTAAACCACGGAGTGTGTAAGTAAAGGATAAGAGCAAGCAGAGTAGTTCCTAGGTGCTTGGCCTCAGCTTTTTCACACAGCGCAGTTTTAAGTTTTAGCTCAAGTAGGCAATGACATTTACAGCTGTAAGATATATCGAGGGCTTTTTGTGAGGGATGATACAGTGTAATTCTAGGGAGACAGGTTAGGATATAATACCTTACAGCAACTTGCCAACAAAAAAAACCAGAAAAATATACTTTCTAATTAGTTCCCAGGCTCAAAATACAAACACCTTTGCAGGGTAACCAAGTAAACACCAGTAGAAGTTGTGGCTGATGTTTCTTCAGCTACAAAGGATACCAGTCCTAGCTTTTGGAAGATTAATGCTAAACAATGTGCTTGTTTTATGGTCAAATACCATTTTAAATTACCTTGGTAATTACAGTGTTAATTAAAATTTTACCAGTTGACCCTTTCTGGAACTGCTGTGGACAGTCAGGAAAACCTGCGCTTAATCACAGAATCATAGAATGGTTTGG
>NW_010110956.1:0-7409 GCF_000699245.1 Pterocles gutturalis
GGTCATTTTCAACCCAGGCCATTCTATGAATGTTCCTTTAACAAAATAAAATGGCGGAACGGATTGAAGGCATACAGCCGGATCCTATCTTACACACTGGATTATTTTTTTTTTAATTATACAGATCTAAAAAGATAGATTCTATCTGTAGTTAACCCAAGGGAATTCTTCAGATGGAAGAAAGCTCCCACCTGGCCTAAAGCCAGCAGAAGCAGTAATAAAATTGGGGTGTTTTCTAGGAAGTGAGTGAAGAAGAAGAACTCTGGGGATGAGTGAGAAATCCTTCTTTTAATCTAACCCATCCCTACAAAATCCAATGTGTCAGTTAGCTCAGTAAGTCACTGCAGCTCTGAGGCTGGACTAGTGCCCGACCACTGAAATGCAACCCAGCTCACTGAGCATCCCCTGCTTCCCTCCCCTGTGGACAAAGACACACTCAAATAAGGGAGATTCAAAGCCTCGCTCAATGTGCATGTTTTCAAGTATCGTGGAAGAAGCAAATCCTCAATCAAAAAAAGAAGAAGAAAAAAAAAAAGACTTATGTGGAAGTTTAGTTCTATGTAAAGATACCGCAGCAATAAACATAGTAATCAGCTCAAATCACACCAATATTTGGCACAACCGGCCTCAGTGCACAAACAAATATGCTCAAAAGTTAATATCACCAAGTTAAACAAGCATAAATAAAATATTTTTATGTAAGTGGGCAGACCAAAATATTATTTTGCAATTGCTCTCTACTAAGCCTGATGCCTTTTACAAGAAAACACAAGAGCAGTTATTGCACATTAGTTAGATATTTGTATTAATACAAATACCCACATACAAACACCTAACTATGCCACCAATTTGCAACATGGGATCTCTGTGCCACAGGTGCCAGGCTCCTAATCAGTTTTAAGAAATTAGTATAGCATATCGTTCATATTAGACTTAGGAAGCTTTATAAATCATTATGTGGCACCATAAAGTACTTTAATTTAAAACATTTGAAAAATAAAGGCAAGATTCATATGCACCAAGCTAGGAATCCAAAAACACTGACATCCAAGGCTGGTTTGTCATCCAATCTTCTTTTATTACAAGTGGGAAGAAATGCACCCCCTGCAGAGGGCAACTAAGTTCCTTCAAGACAGGTCACATGAATCACCCTACAAAGTCACTAGGCTCCTTCTAAAAGCTATAAAGACTAGCTTTGACTCACAGGTCTGACGTGAAGGTGTCTAGATGAATTCAAAGACAAGCAGTTGCTGCCTTTTGAATGACAGTTTTGTAGCTAAGAGGCTTAAGGCAAATTAGAAAACTGTTTTGTAGGCAACTTGTTTTTGGTTTTATACACAGCCAAAATTCCTTCTCTAGGGTATGTGCTAGTAGTTAAAGCCACCACAAGGAAAGCAGATGTTTTTGAAAATGATGGCACTGCAGGTACAAATGTACTATAGAAGACATCACATTTGAAAAACAAACTCACCATGCCAGCATAAACAAGTTCAAGAGACTGACTGCAGCTCTAATCGCTTTAAGTGATTACCATCAAAAATGAAAGGCAAACATCTCTCCCAGTCTAAAACAAAATGTTGTCAGTAGAAGCAAAACACAAATGGGATATTTTAGCTATTTTCCAGTGGAAGATAGGCAGGATGTATGTAGCAGTCAGTGCTGAAGCATAGCAGAAGGATTTATTTTGAAGTGTTTTGATAATAATGAACACTTCCACATGAACAGAGACCAAAACAACTATGTCATCACTGAAAGATAATTTCTGTTGTAATTATATATTCAGTAGACTAAGGTACACTGTGGAGATGGCAATGTTGAGAGCATTTGAAGAAAATCTGTGCTTGCTTTCCCTTGCTCGGCAGATGCAGTATGTTCTCTCCGGAAGAGAGGCATCTTGCACTCGCAGGAGGCAGGATGTAAGCGCCCAGAACTGTGTGTTCTTCTTTTACAAGGGTCCAGTTGACACTCCCATTTCCCTTGGCACACCTACAAGCTGTATTTCAGCTACCCAATTCAACCACAAACTCCTAAAAATTCTGAGAACAGACAACAGGATAGTTGAATTATGTTGTAGTCATCTAGTTACTGTTACAATGTCTGCATCAATACCATAAAGGTCAACAGGACCTTGAGATACCTTGGAAGAAAACATATGTCTATTTTCTGTGCTCTCTGAATGTTTTTTTTTTTAAGTTTTTGATACTGCCAGGGTGAGATTCATCTTGCCTTACTTTAGCTGTGTGAAATCTACCAACAATCAACAACAATAACTACCTGATTCCTCCCATGCTATGTCAGGTGTATGAATTAGATGGATTAGTTTGTCCACTAGAGGTTTCTGTCTCTCTCCAATGACTATGAAAGGAACACAGACGGTTGGTTTACAACTGGCAATCGAATTTGTGGTGGCTAGGTGAAAAAAACCTGACCTTTGTTGTAAAAATCCCTTTTAGGAGCTTTTCAAGATTTGTCAGCAAAAATGTCTGTGACATAAATTACTATATACAAATATATTGGGGGTAATCTTAAATCAGACACAATATGATCCTGTATCTTCTGCTACAGTCTTATTGAAAAAGCAAATTGGCCTGTTCTGCTTTTTATAATGGAAATGATAGTAGCAAATCAATGCATGAAATAAAATATTTATTGGCAAATACAAACTAAAGTGTATCAATTTTTAAGACAAAAAAATAAAATACAGAAAACAATGGAACTGCTATTGGGAGTAAATTGTCAGGTCTGACACCAAACTTCTAATCTGCTAAAGACATTTGTATGCTACAGTTTTCATCTTCAAAATAGAATCCCTTAGTATTCTCCCCCTGATTTAGGGCAACACAGAAGGAACACAGGCAAAAGTGTGTCCATTAATATAACGAACACAGGACTGCATTGATTTTCCTAGCACTGCTAACCTCCTGTGATGTGAGCAGGTACTTTGATTAAATGATGGTTAAAGTGAGAAATTTGAATTCTCAGTTGATCCAACGTGGAGTCTACTGCAGGGAGGTCCTTACTGGCAGAATGCCTACATCTCGTAAGGAGCAGCAAAGCTCTCAGGCCAGGCCAACTTCTCACCATACATTCTGGGCTAGATACAGAGTTGTATTAATGCTCCTCTCATGCTTTATGACATGGGTTAATAATCATCCCCAGTACCTGGCCTTCACTGAGAAAATTGTTGGATTTTTGGCAGCTGCTGCCTCTTTCTCATGGACATGAGAACCAGTCACCTGAGCTGAAAAGTGACAAATGTTTTAGGTAGCTATTGACAGTTTGCATAAGACTATATGTTTTGAAGAATCCTTTGTGAAGAAACTGGATGGCAGAGGTAGTAGCTGGCAAACTCCCAAAAGTTTACACCCAACAGGCAGATCATGCTGTTTCCAGATTGTTTCAAAGTTAGGACAACAGCTTGATGCATGTGCATGTGTATGCATGTCTTTTTAAAGAAATGTGCATTTTAGCCTGATTATAGCAACCATCTACTACCGGATCCCACTACTGACCTCTGTGCTTATTTAACCTTTACGCTGTATTACCACAGCCTCCTCTGCACAGCTAGGAATCAGCTAACCTAGCTTAAGAAGGCAGGATTCTTGTCTTGGGACTTGCTGCACAGTTAGCAAAGAGAGACAGGCACCTCTGGAGGATGCTTGTTCTACTGTAAAGTAGATGACAAAATACGCAGGATGGTACACTCTCTGCTTCTGCCTTTCTTTTTCCAGGAAATGAACACAGATGCTCAGGTTCACCTCAATAGCTGACAAATAGGTATTTCATTTCACTTCAGGGTATCAGATGTAGCCACAAAAGGCTAGCCTGTATGCTGCAAAATCTATAGGAGACTGGTGTCTACCCAGAGTGGTAGTTGGCAGTCTGGGAAGACACCTTAACCCTACTGAACTGCACCTTGCATGACTAGCTGGCACGGGTTCATGAGGACCCTAGTATCTGTTTTTCCAGTCTGCTCTTAGGTGTGAATGCAGACAGCATGACCTTTACAATTCTCTGAGCCAAGGAAGGATGTATTTATGGTCCTTAAAACTGTTATCGGAAGGAATCACTTAAAAAATAAAACTTGTGTGTCAGGCAAATACTAATGGAAAAACAGCATGTGCTGAGCTAGGACTGGAAGAGCTCAAGGGCATCATCACAGAGCTTGGCCACTCACTGGCTGTCCATGCATCAGCAGTGGGATGGGGGCCTTTGACTCCTGAGAAAAGGCTGCTTGCTCCTCAGAACCTTTCAATTATATGTGGAAAGCATCTCCAGAATAATCCCATAACCTCTGTCTCAGGAAAGACCAGCGAAAAAAAATCTTTCTCCATCTGCTCTTCTCCTCTCTGGCCACTGCATAATACAACAGATATTATTATTAGCATTATTATTAGCATACCATTCAAATGGCTCATCTGACATGCACAGGTATGTGAGCAGCTTTTCAGATGAGTGCATTGAGCATAGGCTCAGTGATCAAAAAATTCCAGAAGCGGTCATAGACTTTAGAGGTTAGTTTTGACTGGTTCATACTCTTAGACATACATAAAATGCACTCAAATTTAAGGAAGTTTTGCTGTCCCACTTCAGCCCACATTCTCTTTAGAACAGCTGAGCTGTAAAAAAAAAAGTAATTTTTATCCAAGGTTCTTTTCAGTTTTTGTCTCACACCAGTCGCTATCTAAATTAGAAATAAGTGGTTGTAAAAAAGTGGAAGAAGCACTTTGAGAATTCAAACCAAAACAGAAGTTTAAAAGGAGAAAAAAAAAAAAATACAACCCACAACTCTAAGAAAAACCTGTTATATTAAATAATTTTGTTTATTTGTTGCTTTTGTCTGTGTGGCACACTAAAAACCTTTAATGTCTTTGAAAACTTCACTGTGCAAAGCAATTGTCTTATTTCCAGGTGTTCCTCTTTTAAAAGTTTCAAATTCTATTCAGCTGAAAGCTAACGCACCTATGAAGGATGTCTGCATGTATATCTGTTACAAAAAGAAGATTTAATTTGCTCAGCCCTCCTCTGTGTTTGCTATATAAAACTATAATAATTAATATGTATTTAATCAGGTGAATTTGTTTTGCAGCAACAAATCACAGTGAACATGAGGATCCTGGCACCGTTGCTGTTGGCATTATACTAATGGTATGATACACTACCATAAGGTGTAGTAACATAAGGGTAAGTCTGTCTTATCTTCCTCAGTGGATTCAGGGCTTCCAAAAGAGATGGTTTCTGGAATTTTGTTTGTTGTCACAAAACATAGTGATGGAAGATTGGTTAATACACAAAGTTTTATCTTCAACCTGCTTTCAGTAATTGAAAATATTTGATAAAGTAAATTTGATAAAGTAGGCAGAATAAAACCCAACACAACTTAAATCTGAACAGAAAAGGTAATGGTAAACCTGACACTCATAAAGCCGTTAAGTGTCTGAATAGAACAATGCTTCCTCTATTCTCATTGGCTTTTTCTTGAAACAGGTTATAACAGTCTTTTCTTCCTGCTTCTATGTTGCCTTCCGTAAGACAAGCCATGGTGACTTAGTCATCATTTTCAAAAGGAATTCAGTCCATTCTAGCACTGATTAACAGAATCACCAGAGGCAGGCAGAGATGCTACCCTGGATTTTCCCTGCTGATTTTGCCACCTCACTCCAGTGAATCACGTCCCAGAAGAAGCTGGCAGATTAAACAGTGTACTGGCACGGAGACAGGTCTCAGGTGTTGGGAGGAGCAGTCATGCTCATTTTTACTTGTCATCTAAGCGAGGCAATATACACACACACAAAGGTGAAAGCTAATCCCTTAACAGTTTGTTGGGTTTTTTCTGTATGTCTCCTTCAATATATACCCAGTGGGCTCTCCACGCTGGAGTAACAGAAATCCACTTTCATCAAGAGTGGAGCCACACTGCTCAGACCCAGTATTTTCTTCAGGCATGCTCATAAAGATAAGCAAAATCATACCAGATCTGTAGTGACCTCAATTGACTTAAATTTCAACTAGCAGTATCTAGCTATAAATAAGACGTGATAAGAAGAAATGGAATTTCTTTCTGGAGCTATTTTGAGGGCAATGACTACTATATATAGAGTCAGAATAAGTGGCTGAAGTTGAATTTAAAAGACAGACATATTTTCATTTTGCTGTTTCCAAATACAGTCTCATCCGTTCCAAAGTCTGAACAACAGAAGAAAAAGAAGAAAAACTATAGAAAAGAACCCCATTCTTCTGCGAGCAAAACCAAGTTTTTTCAGTATAGAAGGCAACACCAAAGGAAAAATCAAACTGTGCCATGAGTTTCATCTGTGTTGATATAAAAGGATAAAGCCTATCTCTGAGTCTCGCCTAAAGAAGAGGTGTAAACTCAGGTCTTCTGTAAGTCCAGAATTTCTGCTATTCTAAAACAATTCTAAAGCATTCTCACTCTAGTGCTTGGCTTCTCTGATTGTACATAAAAACTCTTGCTTATGTGAATGTGGTTAAATTATGGAAAAATCTATATTTGCATAGACAACTTTGCTAAGATATCCAGGTCTGGGCTTTGGAGAAAGTAATGTAAACACTGAACCGTGCTATGTCACTGCAGTACAATTAGATCTGAAATTTCAAGTAGATTGGATTTAAAGGTGCTGTAATGTTGGTATTTATTCTAGTGTGTAGGACTTACAACAAACTATTTCCCATTCTGTCTATACTGTATGCCATAGGAAATCTGTATGTGCACCGAATCTTGTAAAAAGAAGTATTTCTTTCTCAGATGAAACCAAGGTGCAATCTCTGGTTTATAATTTTTTTTTCATTCATTTTTTTTAACAGTACCCATTCTCTGAAAGAAGAACACAGACTATAAAGTGTTTTTACTTACTTCCACCTGAAAGATGTTTTACCATTGGAAGGGCCATCTCACTTACAAGGCACGTTTATACAAATATAAAATTCAGTTGCCATGCTAACAGGAAATCATTCACTGGAGTCTAGTAAAACAAAAGTGCATAAACGACATTTTCTTGTAAAAACAGGGAAATATTAGATTAAGAAGGCTGCAGGTTTTGCCAGTTTCGCAGTTCTTCCCCTTTGTAGAGTGCGATTTTCTGTGAGCATTTAAACCTCCAGAGCACCAGCTGCTTCTTTCCAGCAGGACTATGGCTTCTGCCTGATTGCCTCAACAGTCGGGATCTTGCAAGTGTAAACCCAACGCTGGGATGAATCCCACCGGCCACTTCATGTACCTACGAGCCGTCGCACGGTACCCTCCTCGTGTCTATCCGCCTTTCGCTGCCCTCCAGGTCCCTCCTGGAGGCCTCCTGGCCGGGCCCTAACCTTCCCAGGAGGGTGCCTGCGGACAGCCCCGGCGGGCAGCGAGGTCCCGTCGAGGGGCACAAACGAGGATCCCCGAGTTG
>NW_010110957.1:0-18244 GCF_000699245.1 Pterocles gutturalis
TTTTTTTTTTTTTCTGCTTCAGTCAACAATCTGCAGCTGGAAAGTTTAATGTTAAAAATATAGATTATTGTGTAGTTAGGAGTCACTGAAGGTGGTAAAAGCAGATGGAGCTTCCAAAGGAAACCTGGTACTAACCTACAGATGGTAAGTGCTGAGCAGTACTTCCCTGCAAAAGCACTTTGCTCTGGTGTCTCTGCTAAGTTTCCGCGGAAACTAATGGCTGAGTACGTACAGACTGTTCTCTGAGGTGGAGACATTATTTTCATGGATTCACAGCTCCAGATGAAATTCCCCAGAGGACAAGCGAGCCACAACAGAGGAGCTTAGGTGCTTACGCTGGGATTTCACTGGCTCATATTAGTGTAATCTCCAGCTTTGCCAGCTCACTTGTCTCGCAGTAGGATGATCTAAAGAATTTGATGCTATGCTCCATTATCTGGGATCTGCAATATGAGAGATCTTAAAATATAAAAAAAAATAAAAAGAAAAATTATGCATGAGTTTAAAAGGCACTTGAACATTGTAGAGGACAGAAGAAAGGACAACGTTACTGCCACCTATTCTTCAGTTTTGATATCAAGTAACATAGGCTCCAAAGGCTCATGTCTCTGCAAAACTGAACAGACATCACTCTGTCTTCTTGAAGTTTTAAGATTTATTTTCATAACTGATATTTTAAAGAGAGCATGGAGATGTTGTTCAGGATACTTTGTTGGTGTTCAAGAATATATAAATATCTTATTCAATAGATTCTTTCCAAAGAAAGATTTGAAAGTTATTTGAAAAGTCTATTTTATAGCAATTCCTCTAATATACATTAGATAAAATAATTTAAAGGACACTGGAACACAGTGCATCCTTTAATTTTCCTTTCCAAGCTAGATACCTCAACCATTAGGCTACACTGTCATGCTAATACTGTTTGCTTGATAAAGAAACTTCAGTTATTCTACATAAAGTCTAAGTAGTTCATTAAGGGAAGTTCAAAGATATTTACCTCCTGACACACATTGATAGCTCATTTGCTGATGATTAGAAGAAACTTGAAGGTGGTAGAAGGTATGGCATTGAAGTCCCTGGGCAGACGAAAATCAATAAATCCACATGCTGCATGAGATTTTGTTCCCGTCACTAATGACAGGCATAACAAATCTCAGTTTGTGATTCTGAGAGGGATTAGGCATCTGACAGATACAAAAGATCAGTTTTATCAAGAATAAGATGGTTTTGGAAATACTCCAGAGGAAATCTTGGGCTCTTGGGGAACCTCTGCATCACAAGTCACATTGCCTGTAGATCTTAGTTTAGGGAACACAAGAGAGGACTGTCAATGAGGGGGGTGGATATCTCAGTTTGGGGTTTGAATGCAAGAGTCAGACTTGACACTTTAATTTCCTTTATGGATTCAACCCTAAATAACTCCCTTTTATGATTAAGCTGTTGTGCTCACAGGAATCTTGTTGCAAAGCAGTGAATTTGACACAGCACGCAGGTAGTAGTGTGCAGACGGGACTCTCTCTCCTTGTCAAAGATGCTGAATACAGTAAAAAAAAAATAAATAAAAGAGAGAGAAAAAGTGTTCACTTGTAATGAAAAAGCCAATTTAGCTTCCTGCCAGGAAGACCATAACATATGACATGAAATTAATGCCAGCAGTGAAGCAACTTATAGCTACTTTATTACTGATTTAGAATTAACGCTGTCTTTCAGAATTAAAAAGAAAAAAAGAAAAACTGCAATACATAAATAGCTGCCTGAGCCCAAATTCTCTCCTACCTGTGATTCTGCTGCCCTCCAGTCCTGCATGTGGGATTTTTGGAGAGACCTGAATATTTTGATGAGACCTGGGTTTTGTGATGCACTATTTTTTCTATAGCTGCAATTTACTCTAATGATATTCCAGTATCACTGATCTTGAGTCTGGAGGCCAGAACGTAGATCAGATCAGCAACGTGTTCAGAATAGCAAAATTATTAAGGTTAAGAACAGACTTTCATACCACAGGAGCCAAACTAGAATCAGAACGTAAGTTGCCACTGGATGCACCGTACTTGGCAACTTGCTTAAGAAAAAAAATTAATACATTAACCTGCTTAGAGGACAAAATGATCACTAGCAATTGTCACTGCTCAAAAGCATTACTGTGGAAATGGGAATTTAAACCAAAGTGACTGAGTGAAGTCAAGTTCAAAAGCATGGAAGAGAGAGAGGGGATGGATATAATTTAATCACACTGTAAAGTCAGTGTCTATCTGCAGGAACATTTGCTGTTTACTGTAATTTCCACAGGCTTCTTACTGACTTTTCATTTTTAAACGGAGATTCGCATAGGTTTTCTTATGCATCAAGTTTGTGAAATAAATGCTGTAAAGCAGGATAGAAGCTAACAGGATAGCTAAATATAATAATATACATATGGAGAACAAGTATGAGAATTTATATTGCCATTCTTAAAATTATGCATGGTAGCTGAGATTTTTTGAATAGACACACACAAGCTTTACCCTAAGAGAAAGCAGTAAAATAGGAAGATAAGTTTTTGGACTTATTACTTTCCAAATTTATGATCCATGAAATGTATTAAAGAGTTCAAGACATATCTTCAGGTGATTTAAATTGATCAAGTTCTAGGAAAAAAAAAAAAAAGCAATCTGTGCTGATTTGCACCTTCTGAGGATCCGCCTCGCACGGAGATGCCAAGTTTCCTTCTTCACATTGCTGCTGTAGGTCACATAAAAGGAGAGCAGCTGACTTTCCTGTAAAAATCAGATTATACAAGGAAGCTGATCTGAGCTGACATGATTTGATTTGGGCTAGAAGATTAATCCACACTTCAGCTGCCAGAGGCTTTTAGATAAATAGCACTTAGCCCACTTCTACTGAAGGGATTTTTTTTTTTTTTTTTTTTTGGAGGAAGGATTATTAATTAGAACAGCAGTAACTGGAAGTGTAAGAAAACTGCAAAGACTTAGGATTCATGTAACAAAGGCTATGAAATACTCCTGTCTTATTGTATCGACATTCAAAATGTGTTTCTATGAACTGCTTAGTGACTGCACTTAGGGCTCATCTGATGGCCAAAAAAAAATGTGTTACCTAAAAGCACCGAGGAGAAAACAAAATAGTCTAGCCTGCTTTAAAAGGACTATGAAGACAAAGGTTTTGAAACTTCTTCAAATGCCAGTCCTGACCCGAGGCTGAGTAAAACCTTAATCCAAGATAGCTCAGGCATTGTGGCAGGTTAACATTTCAGTGCACTGAATGGGTGACATAAGTTTCATGTTGCCAGCAGTCAGATGTGCTCCTATCCTTCTGCATGTGTTTCCTTCTGATATATCCGCTCTGAAATATTTTTGTTTTGGACACGTCATCACCCAAGTCTCTTGTCAGAGCTGGTTGTTCCCTAGGTAGCAGAATCTTCTATTAGATTCCTCATAAATTAAAATGAACAGATCAGAAAAAGTTAATTTATTGTAATTTGGAGGATTCTACGGTTTAAAATCCTTGTTTTGGAGGGGTGGAGTGTGGGATTTTGCTCTAAGAAAAATGACAAAGTAAAACTTTAATTTGGAGAAGGCTATCCCAAAATATTGGCCACAAAAATGATCCGAGGGGTGGAACACCTCTGCTATGAGGACAGGCTGAGAGAGTTGGGGGTGTTCAGCCTGGAGAAGAGAAGGCTCCAGGGACACCTTATTGTGGTCTTTCGGTACTTAAAGGGGTTTTATAAGAACGATGGGGACAGACTTTTTAGTAGATCCTGTTGTGATAGGGCCAGGGGTAACAGTTCTAAACTAAAAGACGGTAGATTCAGGCTAGATAGAAAGAAGACATTTTTTACAATGAGGGTGGTGAGACACTGGCCCAGGTTGCCCAGAGAGGTGGTAGATGCCCCATCCCTGGAAACATTCAAGGTCAGGTTGGACAGGGCTCTGAGCAACCTGATCTAGTAGAAGATGTCCCTGCTATTGCAGGGGGGCTGGAATAGATGGCCTTTAAAGGCCTCTTCCAACCCAAACTATTCTGTGATTCTAAGGAGGTCTCAAAAGAGGGAAGGAATAGAGATACAGCTGAAACAACTTCTGAACAACCCCAAAGAGTGAGCTGGAATTCACAGTTAATTGTTGACACCTTTAAGGCTGTGATGACTGTCAAAATCCACTGTGTTAAACTTTGAACAAACACCATTCCATTCTTATATTCTGAAAAGATACAGCACAGCCAAGAGCAATGTAGGGGCTTTATTCCTGTTGAACAGAAATTAATTGCATTTTCTAGTGTCACACAAGAAATCCGTGGCAGAACAAGAATTTTGGTTTTCTAAAGCTCAGTTAACAGCCCGTTCATAAAAGGCTGAATGACTAATTAATGTTCTTTGGGATTTCCAAGTGAGATTATATTAAAACACTGTTCAAAAAAAAAAAAATTACTGGCAATTTCATTCAAACTACAGACACTGACACCTAGCTTCATTTGTCCTAGTGTCAAGAGTTTAGTCTGAGGTTACACAGAGAGATCCCTGTGGAAGATCACTGGAGACAGGTGACTCGGGGACATGCACCCATTTTGAGTGTGTATGATGGGTAGGCAGATGTGGGTGTGTGAAAAAAGTCCAATAGAACTGTCAAACTTCTTTCTAGACATTTCTAAATCCTACCTAATGTCTGAAACTGGACTTGGACACTGAAGCTGAAATTATGCCATTTAGTGGAGGTAATGCTGTATACTGGTACATACACTGACACCGTGGTTGAACAACATTAATTTCTGTGGTGGTGTAGCTGAATGGAAGTTCCATTGACTTCAAAGAGCTTTGAGTAATCCACTAGTCGGGATTAATTAGATATTAGATATCAGGCCCTCACCATCGAGTGGAGAAAGTCTGAAATTTGTAGTTGCAAATTCACTCTTTAGGGATTTAAATTTTAAACTCTACATGTTATTTGATTGATTCACTATCTGTCCGGCAAAAAATCTAGACTTCAGTAAATTCAAATTTTTTTACTGCATGTACTCCTTTCCATCTCATACTTGGTCAATATTTAATTACTCCTACTACTTCCTGTGGGGAGGAAGGGAAGATTTCAATCCCTTTTGAATTACCAAATGGCATAATTCTAGCAACCACTTCCTAAAACACTGGCTTATTTCATCTCAGCATTTATTTACAGCATTAAGGTAGAGATCATTCTATCAATTCATTGTCCTACTGAAGACTAAAATCTCATTATCTACTGTGAAGGCAGACATACATAGCTTACACATTATCGTTTATTAAAATCAAGGAAACTCACAGTAGAACTTTCATGAGACGTGTAAGCACAAAAATCCCTCCCTTTGCAGAAAATAACTCTGATTATTTGATGGCAACACTGGAAGTCCAAAGTTTCTTCACTGATAGTCTGATACCTCTTGAACTCATTTCAAAGAGGGCTCAGAAAAGACTGAGTCCTGGGTATGTCTGTGGCTATTTTGGACCAAAAATCAGTCAGGGAAAGGTGAGAAAATAATGGAAGTACAAGTGACAACATACTTGTGAATAAAATTTGGAATATTGCTGAGATATGATTTCGCAGCTAAAAGTTTTCTGAAAACTCAACTCCTTGCCTAATGTGTGACTCCCTTCTAGAGAGAACAAATTATTGTGTAATAAACTTGCAGAGCTGAAATGTGCTTTACCTGCATTATGATGGCATATTGTGGATTCTTCAAATCTGCCATGGAAGAATTAATCTTTTTCATACCTTTCAAGTTAGATGCTTACTTTTTAGGTAACAGCTCCATCTAAATACACACACACGTATATTTGAATGATTGTATATAAATTTACTTATGTACATATATATGAGTCTGGGATTGTCTGTGTGTATATATACACATATATATAAAAATATAGGTAACGTATTTTTATTATCTATTGATGAAAATCTCTTGGAAAAAAATATATAATAGTATTTCCTGTCCATAATCTTATTTTCAGTAAATAATCCCATTCACACTCATTCCCCCTATAGAATAAAATTTCAGCCATTACATCCCATGTTTTATTGCCCAAGTAAATAACAGTTAGGTACTTTTTCGTTAAAAGTTGCATGTGAAAGAAACATTAAAGTTTCTTTTTTATTTTCTTTTTTTTTCTGGAGAAGAAGTAAGTTTATTACAGAAAGCATCTACTACACTTTTTTCCCCCCACAATAACATGGATGTGGAACTAATAGTTAAGATTTAAAGTACAGATATCTTTAAGGTCAACAAAATTAATTTTTTGGAAATTACTTTTGGAATAGTGGTTGAGTTATGACAAGCTCTTTCTGAAAGCTCTGGCAGACAGGCTCACTTTCTTTTTAAGATGGTTTTTGATTAGAGGCCTGTGTGTAAATCAAGGAAAAAAAGTGACAATTTTCATGGGCTAGAGACAGTGAATATAATCAAAGTTCTCTGTGGTCTGCCAAGATAAATACATAGGTATGAAAACTATTAGACTGTGCATTTTTCACTATTAACAATGATTTGACATTTTCAAGCAATAGAGGATAAATGAAAACAGAAATCTGTGGTGTACTTCACCATAAGAATAAGTCAGGAAATCATAATAAAAGTTTTTCAGGTCTCCTGTCTGATGTGTTTATAATAATATTCAGCTACTACCTAGTGTGCTTTTCATCAGTAAACTTCAAAGTATTTTTCAAAGCAGGTAATCTTTAGAAAGGTTTGAAAAAATTCCAGCCAAAACACATTTTCATCAGGTTTTGCATAAGAAGAAAAAATAAAAACAATTTGATTTCCACCCATTTTCCCAGACATCAGGTAGTTTTTTCATAGAAAGTACAAACTACCTCTCGGTTTTATACATTGCGATGCTTTGTGTTGGCACAGACAATTGCCTGAAATGTTGTTTGAGGGGGAATTGCAATTTTTTTAATGTTTTTTTAAAATTGCTATTCAGCCAAGAAAATTGTATGGAAATAGCTTGGTTTTGTAGTCAATATATGGTTGTAGTTGGGAGCTTTACATTATAGAAGTGTATTCTGACTGGAGATCACAGTGATTAACATAGGGAAACGTAATAGGGGCATGGCCAGGTCATAAAAGCACTTAGAGTAGATAAAGAAAAGTTGCTATCAGGTCCCATGGGTAAGAGGAAAATCAAATTTTAAAAAGTAAGCTATTGAAGAGGGAAAATCACCTCATGCTTTAGATTCTCTTTTGTTGCTCAAGGTATGGACAGTTCTAATGGCAGGGTTATCCTGCAATTCGTGAAATCCTGTTTTGTTATTTAAAGTCTGAATATTTTATTATTCCGTGTCAGGGAGCTGAAAGGTAAAAAGACCAAACTAAAGCCACTCACTAGGGTCCTGGCAGAAGGTTTTTCACTGACCAGTCTGATAGCTGGAAAGGATTATTGTCAAGCAAGGAAAAGGAACAAAACCCTACATCTTTAAGAGAAAATTCTTCAATGCATGAAAAAGATTTTTTTTTTATGTGATATGGATGCAGAATGCAGTGTTTGATGACCTTAGAGACCTCTTCTCCTCAGATCTATGACACCGTCTCTTACCCTTGTCCTAATGACTTGATGATCTTCAAGGTCCCTTCCAACCCTAACCATTCTATGACTCTACAATTCTATAATGGAGCAAAGGACCGTATTTTTGCGGAGCTCTTGCACTGCAGAGGAGATGTATTAGTGATGGTGGCTTCAGAGCTGACTCTGTGCTGCAAATAGGAACTGAACTGAAATCTCCATATTCATTTCAGAAAGGTCAGTGAACAGATAGCGTTGTAATACATCTTTTAAGCCTGAGGGAATCTGATTCAACGTTGTATCATTTTAAGTTTATGTCAGTTTAACTTCTCCGAAATCAGGCCAATGCTGAAATCAATGGAGTTAGAAATGGCGTAAAGCTGGAGGAAAGTAGGGGTGAGTCATGCCTCTTTATTTTCAAATGTAAGAGGCGAGTGTTTACTGTGGTTTCAGCATGAAGCCAGAATAAATGAGGAGATCTGGAGGGGGGTTTGATGACTTGTCTGAACCTGTAGCTCAAAAGGCATGAATCCATGCAAAGCAAAACCAAAATACAGTGCATGCACACGTCCCATTGAACAAAACCTGCTGACTTTCACACAGCTTTAGCTGCAAAGTCACATTCATTTGACAGTTTTTCCTTGATGAATTGTTCACAAAAATCTGCAAGTAGTCAGAGTGTTTGCAGGGAAGAATGGCTTCATAGAAAGCATGCGATCGGAACAGATTTGCTGGTATATAAGGTAGGCGCAAAAAAAAACAAAAAAAAAAAACCCAAAACCAACCCAAATCCAACCAAAATACCCTGAAAACAAAAGTAGTTTTCTCTTCACCTAATTGTGATTTTAGAAATTGATCAGGAAACCACTCACTTTCAAACCTGAACTCTTTCTGTAGATTGTTGGCTTTCTGAATTAATGGTGAAATTCCCAGACCCTATGCATTGAATTCACACGTTTAGAGATGTGCAGCCGAGCATCGCATTTCTTTGCAATACAGCCCATGAGTATTGTTCCCTTATCAGTCATACAGGTAGTGATTTAGGGCTGAATACCAGTAAGTCCTGAGTCAATATCCCCCCATGAGTACTGAAGTACTACCGTATTACTTGGAGAGTGATGAAATTACGAGCTTTGTTTTTTCCACTTCTCTGAAATATAGCTGGGTCCTGGCCTTAAAGGACTGCAGTAAAAGAGTGTAAGTGTTGGCATGATATACCATACGCTGAGCCGATTTGTGAACACTGTGTGTTTTAAAGTTTGTGCACTACTTCTAACCATTGCAGTAAATCTGGATCAATAAAGGGACAAGCCCTCAATGTTTTCTGGAGAAAAAAAAAAAAGACCCACACATTTTTTGCACATTTCTACCTATTTTTTTTTGCACATTTCTGCATGGAAACTCTTGTGAAAGTCCTCTTCTGCCCTCATACAACAAATGCAGAGAGTGAATTTCAATAAAAATCAACTTATGTGAAATTGTTCTTTGCCTTCTAGCTTATCAGTAATTAATGACCTACCCTTGATCTAGTCTCTGCCATCCTAAGACTGGGAAATATTTTACAGAAGTATTTTTACCATAGAACTCTTCTACATCAATACTCTTGTCACTGTTGTATAAAGGCAGAAATTGAGGAGCAAATCTTTCCTGTAGCCATAGGAAAAGACTGGGGCAGAGAGGGTTAAGAGAATCCAGAATTGCCAAATCACAGCACAAGGTTTTTCCTTTTGAAAACATGCAATGCAAATAGTGCAGCCCAGAAATACTGCCAAGAGAATAATTTGAAAGCTGTGAAGGCTGCAGGTGTGGCTGAATATCATCTGGGACAGGGAACTTGCTCGTATGAGAAATTTGTACTCACTCAGGTAGTCCCATGGAAGACAACCTTGAACAAGGAGCGTTTTGAGGAGCATTATTGAGCTGGCAAGTGTAGAACTGCATGTCCAATAGTTATTTTTTAAAGTGCTTTCACAGTGGTGGCTTAAATCAACAGCTAAAATTCTTAAAAAGAAATCTCAAAACTATGTCAAGTGCTAATTCTCTAATATAAACTTACCCACACTAGTGATTACACTGTATACTATAGATCATTAGTTTAAATACACTGCAAAGCACACAAGTTTAGATCCTACATTCCCTATGGAGTTAATCAAGAGTGAGAGGCTATGAGGGGCAGACTGCAATGCAGAGCAGCTGAGATTTGTTAATGTGGATGAGTAAAGTAACCAAGATTCAAAAACTACCCTGGAAAGAGGAATCTGCTCTCATACACACACACACAAAAAAAAAAAAAAAAAAAAAAAAAAAAAAAAAAAAAAAAAAAAAAAGATATAACACTACAGGAAAATGGTTAGTAAATGGACTCGTTTTACAGGGAGTACATGTTTCAGACTTTGAACAGGAACCAAAAAAAAAAAAAAACCAAAAAAACCATCTCTCTACACTAAGAAAAAGAGATTTGGCAAAAAGACAAGACAGTAGGAAGACGCCAGAAACCTCATAGTCGTATGGATTGTGTGTTCCTTTTGTAGGAACACTTGAGAACAGATCACCTCTTTTAATGTTTTCCTCCTCAGCAAAAAAAATGAGGCAGATAGACTCTTCATGGAGATGGACTGCGAAAGGAGAAGGTCCTGGACTGTGAAGGAATTTGGCTGGCAGCAGAGGATAAATACAAGACACAGGGAAGGAAAGTACTTGAGAATAATTTATATTGCTCTTGCTGGCCTTTTATTTTTTAAATTCTCAAATGGTTTCATATTTTATCTCAGACCACTCAGAAATAGAGAACTATATGGTTGGAAGGGACAAAAATCTTACAGTTTTTCTGCCTGCTTTAAAGTAAGTTCAGTTGTTCCTGTCATTCCTGAAATGTTTGTATAACCTGTTCATAATGATCTCCCATGCTGGCAACGCCACGGCTTGCCTAGTCGATATATCCCTGTGTATCACAGCCTTGACAGTCTTTTTGCTCCTAGTATTTAACCTGAATTTTCCTTGCTATAAATTAAACACACTGCTCTTGTCCTACCTTTCAAGGAGACAGAATAGAGATCATTTCTTTTCTCTTTGCTGAATTAGCCCCCTCCAGGGGGTGATTCTATGATGGTTGTGGTCTATAACCAACACTGGACTATGAATAAGTACTGTAAATATTTAAAATACAGCTTCAGACAGACCAGAGTCTGGGGCAATTCTCTCTTCTTTTCTGCATCTTTGAGGGATAATCTTATTGACATCTTTGGCATGTACATGTCAAACTTGCCACCGTAAGATGTGCCTCTTAGTCAACATGAAAAAACATGGTGTGTGATTCTCATCTGTTTGCTCTCCTGGTTTTTATGGCATTACTACAATCTTCAATTTATTTCTCCATCTGAGTATAATTTTTTTTATCCCTCGTCATATGCCAAATCTCTTCTTCCTTGCTGCTGCTAGTTCCCAAAGTGCTGTAAGATCTCAGAGTGTCTGCAACAATTTGTACGTGAATACAGAATAAAACGTCAATTTGTGCATACCATCCTAATGCTTTTCCAATTTTTTTTTCAAATAAAAGTTTGTTTGCTCACAGTCCCTGTAAAAGCAAGTAGAGTTGAAAACGTTCCCAGAATGAATTTTCCAGTTTTGTTTCAATTCTTCTGTTTAAGGGTGGGTTTTTTGGCTTTGTTTGTCTTTCTAGCTCCCCATCTACAGTGCTGCACAGAATTTGTTGTGGCACAACAAATTTCCTCCATGTAACTCAAGTCCCATGAGCTCTGTAACGCAAGATGTTACATGTGGGGTTGAGTTAGAAATAGAATTGCCTGCCTTACCCTGAAACTCACTGGCATACAGTAAAACCTGTCTTCCTTCTTCCCCTTATTACCAGGTTAATGAAATTGAATGAGAAAACTGCAGAAATATGAGAGAGGAAAAAAAATAAAATTATTGAGCCTGGTGATCATGACCTTGCAAAAACACTGCGTGTCCTCATCTCTGGAAAAATTAACATTCAGCAAGAGGATATTGTCACAAATGCAGGGTCGTGATAGAGAAACAAGTTTTATCACTTGACTTGTGGGGTTTAGGATGACACAGTTGTGACATCTCACACTGGTACGTGTATCAGTCATTCCTCCACAGCACAGAAGCTGCAAGTTCCCCAGGGCAAGGCCGTACAGCCCTGTATCACAGGCTAGAAACAACATTTCACCCCATCTTTAGGAACAATTCCACCAAGAAGCTTCTCTAAACAGCACAATACCAATTTAGCAGCAAACCACTAAGATGCTTGGCAGCACAACACACGCTGAAATCCCACTGCAAGATTTTGAAAGCTTGATAGATTTTTTTTTCCCCCCCCTTTCTTTTCCAACAGGAAAAACTGCTCATTTTTCACTGTGGGAGTACTTCCAGTGCAGCTGAAATTTTTCCTGTACCAAAGCATGTGATACAGCCAGCAAATCTTTATGACTGTGTTAGAAACTGATTGTTCTCTGTGCCTGTGAGGAGGATGAGAAGCCTACACCTTAGAAGCAAATACTTTTAGTGTAGCATTGATAGCTCTCTCTCATTTTCCTGCAGTCCCAGTGAATCACTCGTATCTTGTTAAACTCCATCCAGATAGCACGATGATGTTTACTACATCCCTGCTTGGACAAGTGCTCCAAGGCAGGTGTTATAATACCCATCACAAAGGAGACAGCACTTGTCAACAAAGTTTGCACAACTGAATCAGAAATATTAATTTCTTCTTAGTTAAAGATAGCTCTGTGGCAACTGAATTAACAGACTCACTAGTACTGTAATAGGAAGCTCTGCCTAAAGAAGGAGCTAGGATTAGGGTTTAAAGAGTACAAGCTTCTGGTTTCAGTCACAGCCATGTTATTAACTGCAAAATCAAGCTGTGTTTTCATCTAGGAATTGGTCAGAGCTCCTCTCTGCTTACATTGCCAAGCACATATAAAACACAGCAGCTTCTTGATGAGAAGAAGATTACAGAGAAGGATAATGACAATTCCAGGAAAGCAAAGCCCCTCCTGTGCTGAAAGCTGCGTAAGGCAGGGACCACAGTACTGAGCCATGACTCCAATATTACAATGGATATTAACAATGTCAGTGAATTTCAATCACACAAATAGCAGTGATAATATTTAGATTGTGCCATGATTTAGCTGCAACACAGTGAGGAAACGTGACTATCAGAAAAGACAAAGAGCTATAGTAAACATAATGTTAGTGCTTGATAAAACAGACATTTGTGATGATGAATCAATACGTATATCTCATAGAGTTGAATTCAGAGCTGCATATTTATTCAGAACATTAAGGGTCAACATTGTTTAGTCCAGTGTCAGGCATACGTGGTGTAGACAGAAAAAGCTAGGAGCAGCAAACCGGAGTAACCATCAGTCAGCCCAGCCCAATGCCAGCTGCACATCAGTCACTCATTCACCTCCTCCTAGGGCTAGAGGGTGGGTTGCAGCAAAGACACAACAACTCAATGCAATACTGAGCAGCCCAACACTGCTTAGTTTCTCTTCCCCTCTTTTGCTGGTGTCTAGAAATGGAGCAAAGGGGTTGCAAAAGATGATGCTTTCAATTTCCCCAGCCCTGCCAACCACCATATTTAGTAAGATCCTTGCAGCCCATTAGCTGTAGATGTAACTTACCTTATCCTCTTAGGAGGAAAGTGGACTTTTGCTTTGTTCTGGTGGGGAAACATAGGCTGACTTTAATGGAGAGAAGTGGACCACTAAATGGCCAGCCTTTCCCAAAAGTCGTTTTTCTTCCTTCAGCCAAGAGTAGCATCTTTTTTTCCCTCCTCCTGCATTGCTATGAAGCACAGAACAAATTCCAGTTAGTTTGGTTCATTGTTTAATCGTAAGGCTTCTATTGAGTAAAGAGATGTTTCCTTGAAAATTACACACTGGGGAAATGGAGTGAGAGTTTTTACTGGGGGTTATAAAACACATTTTATGGTTTCTGGAAGGAAAGGTAAACTATTGGAGGAGAATAAAAAAGTCCAGATGAGTTGGAGTAGTTTAAATTACAGATCGGTATTCACATATAATCCAATAATTTTGAAAAGGGTAAAAATGCAAAAAGTTTCACTCTTGCTTTAATATAATTGCTAACACACCAAAAAATAAGCAAAATATGAAAAATAAGTAAAAACCTAAGAAATATGTAAAATAATAATATATAACTGCAGAATACAGTCTGCTTGTTCTTGCATCTTTTTTTTAAGAGATGTGGATCTGAAGAGCCTCCCAACATGTCTTGGATCGTCTAGGTAAACCATCTGATTTTTATTTTTTTCTTTTTTTTTTTTAATTGTCAGAAACATATTCCTGAAAAATTTCTAAGATCCGCCTCTCTCAAGCTGGAATGGAAGTTTTAAGCACAGATTTTATGGTTTGTTGAGCAATGTCTTCTTTTTCACTTTGAATGGTGCCAAGAAACAACAAGAAAGACAAAAGCTAGAGAATTAACCAGACTTTCTGAAATCTAAGCATAAAGAACAGAAATAAAGACTGTAAAGTGAATCAAGTCTTATTTACCTCATTAATGCTGTGTTTCTTTCTGAAGACAAAACAAGAAATTATTTATATTGCTTTGTTCTGTGCTTAAACAGAGACTCAAAATTTCTAAAAAAAACCCCAAACAAAAACTAAAAATTGCTTTGTAAAAGTAAAATAAATTCAGTTTTGTTATTTTCAGGAAAAGAAGCAGACACGGGCTGCCTGATGCATGGAGACTCTATAACTAGCTTAAATAGAGTCCTCTGGAGTTAGGGACTTTCCCTGCATAATGGAAATAACCTAGAAATCTGTCAGCCTAGCATTTGAATCATTTCCCTGCCTTATAGTTCAGAAACCAATGGCAACTTGAAATACTAGGATACCTGGAATGACCTTTGAAAATTCATTCTGTACAGCTTAAACAGATGGACGTAGAAAGCTTGCTATTTTGGAAAACATTCATTTAAATCAATGCTTCAATAAAACATTGCCTTTATAGCAAATCCTCATTTTCCGATGACTGCACACAGCAAGACATTCCAGAAAAGTTCTCTGGCTGTAGCGGAAACTTCTCTGTTTGCTCCCATATTTTCCAATTCCAAAATAAGATGCAGAAAAGAGAAAAATTAAGTATGATTAAAGCTATTTAATAGTCTGCTAGGAGAACAGATATCTGTAGTTAGGACGGAAAATACCAGTTGTGTTGGTTTTAAAGATTCAGATGATGTGCTGCTTGGCACAACTCTCACATACAAAAGGTCTGCCATGAAAATGGAGTTGGCATTTCTGGGCTATTTCTATGTTTATACACGGTACCTACAGGCGTACTCATGCATGACGCTTTCTTGAAGTGAAGCCTTAGCAAATATGTCATTTGCCCAATTTAGAACTAAACATCTGTAGAAAAGCTCTGCACAGAATCGAAATTTCCCGTGTATTGCTTCACCCCCAAAAGCATGCTTTGCTTCACTCCCTTCTCAAACACTCTCTAACATCTGGTGTATAAAAGGTGGAGGCAGGCCTTATTAATCCAAAGTACATTAAAGAAAACTATCTAAGCACCTAGATAACTTGTTCATACAAATGATCTGCTCTACCGTAGGTGATGAGGTTAAGAGTCCCCTTTGTTGTGGTGTGCCACTTTACTGATGTGGCAGGATATATCATGGGCTGTGATTTTGTCACAGTCTGCTTTCCGTTCCTCCAAAGGATAATCATTCTTGGGCTGTCAGATGCATCGAATGTCCCAGCGCATGTTGCATGTTTGATAGAGCGCTACCTTGGTCATTAATCATGCATGGAGTTAAATTTCCTCGGTCAATACAGTAATTCTGCAAGGACAAGGATGTGTTATCAATTTTTGTTGAAGAAATGCCAACAAAAAAGTGGGTCAGTGTAAGGCTGCTTTAAAGGAGTTCCTTAAGATTAAGATTGTACTGACTAGGTAAACTTCATTACTCATAAATAATATGATTTAACTTTGAAATATTTTCTATGTCCTGTTACATACCAAGTCCCAAGGACTGACTTTTTTTTTTTTTTTTCCCTTAAAGTGCATCCCTTTCTCAGAGTATAAGATCACTTCAGGCAGAAAAAAGATGATTTTAAACATTATCCCATGACAAGATTGGCTATGGCAATAAAAAAAAGTCTCCAGGGTCTTGCAGGTTTTGGAAAATGTTTTAGAAAAACAACTAACTATTCTGACAAGGACACTTACAAATCCCCCAAACTTTCAATAGTTATTCCGATTTTCAAACAGAGGCAAAGACTAAAATAAGGCATTTCGACTCAAATCAACTTCAATAACATCAAAATTCAACTTACAGAATGCTGGATGATCACTATTAACACAAAGAGATATCTGAGGGAAGGGGCCTCTTTGATCTAGCAGACAAAAGTATAATGAGATACTATGGCTGGAAGCTGAAGGTAGACATATTCAGAACAGAAATAAGGGACACACTTTTAATCATGAATGCAATTAACCATTGGAACATTATACTTAGGAGCACAGTGGATTTTTCATCACTTGACATTTTGGAATCAGGCATTTTCTAAAAGAAATGCATTAGTACACTTACAGGTTGCTACAAGCTTGATACAGGAGCCACTGGTGGGGAGGAAAAAAAATAGGCAGGTGCAGAGCATCTGTTAGAGGTCTGTTCATAGATACAGTATCTTGTTACTAATCAAATGCATTTTTTTCCTTGTATATTCTGATTATTATAGTGATGAGAACCACTGACCATTTGGTGTTTTCCTTTCTCCCTGTAATTAATACAGCAACAGAAGAAGGGTTAATTCTATTAAAGATATTTCATCAGCAGCAGTTCAATTAAAGAGCCATGGTAAGGGGTACAGTTATCTGTAGGAACACTGTTCCATGACAACAAATACAGTAACTGACATTTGGTACTGGTGATGACGATACACAAACCTTAGAGGTTGTAATTTTTGATTCCAGGGGAGAGTAAATAGCTTGTAGGCTGGTCTGGGAGATAGGGACATTAGCAAGTATGGTAATCGTCATCTGCAGTAATTAAAATGAAGGAGTGTGGGTATTGTTCCAGCATAACCACTTTGAAAAATTAGAGTTTTTTTCTCAAAGAATGATTAACTGTTGAAATTCTTGGCCTCTGAAGACCTTCTGCTCATTTTCCTGTGGAACATTTGAATAATCTCAGCATGCAACGTTTTCATTTGTAGTCTGTGAAGTTATGCGCAGAAGAAAATTCATGTGAAACAAATAATGTATTTATTTGATGTTTATTCTCTCTTATATTCTCTCTACTTTTGCACTGATATACTAGCCAATGCTAAAGAAATCACACATTTTCCATTAAAAAAGGACAACTTAACCCTCCCTGTGGTAGATCTCCCCATGTACAAGGCCATATGCATTTTCATCTGGGTAAGAAAGCATTAAAAATGCTGAATTCAGCTTGAGTATCACAAAACCCAAACAAGACATTATACTTTATTCAGTTACATATCTGACAAGAGCTTCATGTGTCACAGAGAAATGGAAATTTTCAATATTTCCTAAACATGACGAGACAAGAAGCAGATTAGGACCAAATGTGGAACTGCATATTTCGGGAAGGATGTTTTTCATTTACTTTGTTTCTTGGTTGCTCCTGTAAATTATTATTGAACCAGAAGAACTACATGAGAGGGTCACAGGTTTGAGCTGTTTTCTCTTTCCGTATTTCAGTTAATGATTCTTTGAGTGGGAAAAAACTGAGTCTGCCTATCCCAGGGTTGAGGAGGATTAGATTGATTCCTCTGTTCTTTGCGCTAGCAAGTGACCTTAATTCACATATTTTATTTATTTAAAGAAATTGTATTATTTACTGCACTGACTCAGTATAATATTTTTAAAATATTTATGAAAGAAGCCTTTACATACATACCACTGATGTTTATCCTTGGACTGCTGCCAGGGACTGAGTAGTGTATGGTTTGAACAATGAGTTCGGATTATGCAGTAGTTATTGCTTTTCTATTTTATCTCTTTCATACAATAGACAGAAGCTTTCATCTGTTATAAAATACAATACTGTTTTCTCCACATGATAGTATTACTGACTTACTAGATTTTTTTCCTAACCCCCCCTGTCATTTCTGGGTTTGAATCTTCCTTTATGCATCTACACATCTTTTTTTGTGTTAATAGAACACAAATATTTTACTATTTTCTTGACATCTCATGTTCTACTAATATTTTAAGAATGCCACACTCCATTTAAGTGTCAGGATGAAGACATCTAGTGTAATCTCTTCTTTCTGTAAGTGCTTCTGACTTCTTCTTTGTATAATTCTGTCTTGCGAGAAGCCTTTTGCAAACTAATGTTCTTAAGAACACTGTAGATGAAAATGGTTCACCTATGGCATTACAAAGAAATGAAACTGGCAGTGGGTGCATAGCTGGGGAAGGCAGATATTAGAAAGAGAAAGAAGTAATCTAACTCCAGTGAAGCAGTTTAAAAGCTCATAGCTGAAATGTAAGATAATGAATTAAAAATGAGTATTATGCATTTCTTCTGAGTGAGCTAAATCCTGGTTAGAGCTATCGGACTGACAGTTCCAGAGAAGTTGTCTGTGAAAAGACTAGAAAAGTGCCAGTGTCTCTCCATCACTGGGCATTCGATCTGGCCTAGGAAGGTCTTAGTAAAGGCACAGAGTGGTTTGGGTTGGAAGGGACCTTCAAGAC
>NW_010110957.1:18287-18586 GCF_000699245.1 Pterocles gutturalis
AGGGGCCCAAAAGCCCCATCCAGCCTGGCCTTGAACCTCTCCAGGGATGGGGCATCCACAGCTTCTCTGGGCAACCTGGGCCACTGCCTCACCACCCTCACAGCAAAAAATTTCTTCCTATTGTCTAGTCTAAATCTCCCCTCTTTCAGCTTAAGATGATGCTAGTTTTTCTGCATGCGTTCAGCCTTTCTGTTGGTGATTTGGATCTATCACACATTGATCAAGAATGATCAATTAATTTCATATAAAGTCACCTTCAATTTGTAATTGGTGATGGTTGTTTGCATCCTGTTGCACGG
>NW_010110957.1:18709-19787 GCF_000699245.1 Pterocles gutturalis
TAATAATATACTTTATCTAGGAGGAGCTTTGGGGAACAGCTTCTCAATGTGATAAAGATGTGTGGGGATTATGTTAGAAAACCATTTTACTTTACTTATTAATTTTATTAACCAGCCTTATGTAAGACATTTCAAAGGAATCCGTTGATATTAACACCTCAAGTTCTAATATTTCACTATAAAAATGTAAAAAATGCCTTAAAATAACCTTCTGTTTATTAAAAACAGAAGCGTAGTAAAGTAGTGATAATAATACATTACTTTTACAGTTTGAAACTGTGGGTGATTATTTCACTAAATTTACAAAACCGCGAGTGTTATTATTTAACAAGGCAAAAAATGCCACGGTGAAAACTGTATGCAAAACCTACAAATATATTTTACAAAATTTCCTGGAAAATAACATTCAGTCTTGTTGGAATGTGCTTGTATTTTCACATGACCCATGAGAATTGAAGTCGATGGAAATACTATTTTGGGAATAGTATTATTCATATACTTTCTTTCCAAGGAAAATGGAAGAGGATTTATCAAAGGGTTGATAGAAATAAGCTGAAGATTTGTAGGAAGACATAGAACATAGCAGGCTTTAAAGAGCGGAATTAAGATAAATTCTGTGCATGTTTCAAGACTGCAGAAAGAAATAATCAATGAGTTCACTCCTTGATAAATAATTAACTTTTGAAAGTCATGAAACAGTAGTAAAAATAATTAGATTTTCACAAGTATCTTGGGAGTGACTGTGATTTTTGGAGCCGAACTAAGATGCTCTCAGGGATGGGGAGAGACAGATCCTTTTTTCTCTCTGGTCCACTGATTTTTTTCAGTGCAATTTAAACCACCTTAATGTTGACAATCTGAGTAGGCATGTTGGAATCATTTCAATCAGTGATGGACAGGCCAATAATTTCTCACATGAGACCTAAATAAATAATACCTTCCTTAGGCCTCCTGGACCCCAGCTCTGTACAAACAGTTATTCTATTGCCAAAAACATAATATAGAGAAGCTGAAGAAACACACATAAAGCTAAAATTTTGCCCCTACCTCCAGGGAACTAGATTGTCTCCAGAAATAT
>NW_010110958.1:0-247 GCF_000699245.1 Pterocles gutturalis
GGTCGCGGTGGGGAGGCTTCGGCGTCGTGGACCAACCACGGTGGAGACGGGTCGTTATCGTTGGCCAACTGTAGTGGAAATGGGTCGTCATCATGGACCAACTGCAGTGGAGATGGGTCATCGTGGGCCAACCGCGGTGGAGACGGGTCATCGTTGGCCAACCGCGATGGAGACGGGTCGTCATCGTCATTGTGTCCCACCCGCAGTGGTGACAGGTCGTCATTGTTGGCCAACTGCGGTGGCGACG
>NW_010110958.1:373-614 GCF_000699245.1 Pterocles gutturalis
ACTGTGGAGACGGGTCATCGTTGGCCACCCACGGTGGAGACGGGTCGTCGTCGTCCTCCAACCGTGGTGGAGACGGGTCGTCATCGTCATTGTTGGCCAACCGCAGTGGAGATGGGTTGTCATCGTCCTCGTGGGCCAACTGCGGTGGAGATGGGTCGTCATCGTGGGGCAACCGCGGTGGAGACGGGTCGTCATCGTCCTTGTGGGCCAAGCGTGGTGGAGATGGGTTGTTCCCGTCATC
>NW_010110959.1:0-6921 GCF_000699245.1 Pterocles gutturalis
GTCCCACTACCGACCCCTGTGGAACACCAATTGTCGCCGGTCTCCACTTGGACATTGAGCCATTGACCACAACTCTTTGAGTGCGGCCGTCTAGCCAATTCCTTATCCACCAAGTGGTCCTTCTGTCAAATCCATGTCCCTCTAACTTAGAGACAAGGATGTCATGTGAGACTGTGTCAAAGGCTTTGCACAAGTCCAGGCAGATGATGTCAGTTGCCCTTCCTTTATCCACCAGCGCTGTGGCCCTGTCGTAGAAGGCCAGCTTCTGTCATAGAAAGACTTGACTGGAAGTGGTTCAGGACAGAAGCTGTGCTTCAGTTGCCAGGGCAGAAATCTGCAATCAGCGCAAAGGATCAGATTTGGAAAAGAAGTATACTATGGTTTAAAATTATACTGACCCCAAAAAGCCTCTATAACTGTTCTCTCATTCTCCATCTCATTGCTAACTTATAGCTTTGGTTTCATGGGGGCACTAATTTGTATTCTTGGGGGAAGGATGAAGCCAGAAACTGCAGCTAAATACATTTAACACAAGACATAAATGGCACTATGAGAATGGCCATTTACTCCAGGCTTAAAGAGAGACATAATAACTCATGTCTTCCAGCTCACTGGGATTATTGGGTTTCTTATTTCCTTATCTGGAAATACACCGTTTTTACCCCTTATGTACTATGTATAACCATATTATCACTGACACTGCTTTCTGAAGTCACTTGGTAATTTAAGTGGAGTAATGAACATGTTAATGTTAATGAATGTGTTAATGAAGGAACATAAACCCAGGAAAAGGATCTTTGTAGTTGAAAAGACTCAGGAACTAACATATAGAACGAGATTTTCCAAACACCTCAGCTGCTCTTTTTCCACTTCTACTGCTGTGAGCTTTACTTTGTGATGAATCTGGAAAGCAATGCACACTATGTCTCTAATTAATACATTGTGCTGATAACACAATTTTTCTTCCTTTCTCCCCTCCTTTCTTATATTCTTCACCAGAGAAGATGAAATTAAAACATGAATTGTGACTGTCATATCACTTAGGGTATAATAAAAATACAGGGAGAGTTTCATTTGCCTAATTTTATTGCTTACAAAAAGGGTAGGCAGATCTGAGCTGGTTACACACATCCTCTTTACAGGCAGTGGAGAGCTAACTGTCAGAATCAGTTGAGGACTGGGTGCAGTTTACCTCATGCTGAAGTAGAAGTCTGCATATTATCAGAAAAATGCCTTTGCAAACTTTTTTGTCCAGATATCTATTGAGTCTGACTAGCTTGGACATTTGTGGGCTAAGTGACTCCCACCTTCAGGCTCCATGGGAAGAAAGAAGCATTGGAACTTCCCTGGACACCTGTAACCAAAATGAGAGAGACAACTCTGGAATGAACAAGAAACTGCTTTTCCAGAATATGACTCCAAGCAGGAACCTCTGCTGAAGGGGCATATCCTTTTCCATCATGGGGAATCAAGGAAAGCGGGCTAAGATAGACATCTGCAGGTAGATAGTTAAACATCTTAAACTATATGCTGGTATTTCTCTCAATGATATTTTACTCTCTTCAGAGAACTAGAGCCACCATTTCAGTTTCAGTGCAAAACTGGTTTTTAAATGATCCCAATATAATTCTTTATATGCTGCTTCTGGAAGTCCCTTTAGTGTGATCATAGTGCCTTAAGGCACCACAGCACACAAAGAGTAATCATTTCTACCTACACGTGTTATGTGACAGTAGTCCAGAGGCCCTTGAGATGGGCATCTGCAGAGTATCTTTCTAATAAAGACAGAACAGTTTTTAGAGCCAATAGATGTTTGAAATCTGCCAAGTTCAGTTGTAAACATGGGTATTCTGCTTTGTCTGTAAAAAAAAAAAAAAAAAAAAAAAAATTCTTGGCTTTTTTTTACCTGGAAGTATAGTATAAAAATGTAATAAAGAAGAGTTAGACACATACTGAGTGTTTCAATTTAAGCTAAAAAATTCAGCTGAAAATGCCGGGCAGATTTTCAACCTAAGCTTGAAGCAAACTTATCCTGACATCATAATTCCAATTAGAAATACAGACTCAACCACACACTGAAACCAACCTTATTCCTGGAGGAGAGGGAGAGAAAGATTCAGATGTGAAATAATTTAGTTTGTAGTCATTCTTGTCATGTTCTGTCTTCTCTCCTAGGTACCAGGATAGAGGAAAACAGACAATTTACTAATCAGAGTCTTGTTAGTGTTCCTGTAGGATTGTAAATATAAAATTAAGTGCTTTGTGTAGCAAGAACACAACATGACGGACACAGACAGTATTGAGCAGTTTGGAGTGTGAGGTATGCCAAGTGCCTGCCTACTGGACTGGTCCTGCAAGATAGCTGATGATATTGTGTGGTGCTAACAAAATGCCAGATCTCTGACCCTTTCCTATGTTTCTTCTCAATATCAGCATGGGATATAGAGACCAGTGTGCACTTGAAGATCATTCCTGGTCATGGGCCAGACTCTTAGATTTTAAATGGCTTCACCAAGGGTAAGTCTTGCCTGAAGAACCTAGTGGCCTTCTACGATGGCATGACTACATCAGTGGACAAAGGAAGAGCTATGGATGTCAACCATCTTGACTTCTGTGAGGCCTTTAACATGGTCTCCGACAACGTCCTTCTCTCTAAATTGGAGAGATATGGATTTGATGAATGGACTGTTCGATGCATGAGGAATTGGCTGGATGGTCGCATCCAGAGGGCCATCCGTCCAGACAGAGATCAGTAATGAGTCCTTCCGGGGTCTCTAATGGGACCAGGACTGTTTAATATCTTCATCAATGACATAGATAGTGGGATTGAATGCACTGTCAGCAAGTTTGCAGATGACACCAAGCTGAGTGGTGTGGGTGACACACCTGAGGGCTGGGATGACATCCAGAGGGACCTGGACAAGCTCGAGAATTAGGCCCATATGAACCTCAGGAAGTTCAGCAAGGCCACGTGCAAGGTCCTAACACCTGCATCGAGGCAACCCCCGGTATCAATACAGGCTGGGGGATGAAAGGATTGATAGCAGCTTTGTGGAGAAGGACTTAGGGGTACCGGTGGATGAAAAGTTGGGCATGACCTGACAATGTGCGCTTGCAGCTCAGAAACCCAACTGTATCCTGGGATGCATAAAAGAAGCGTGACCCGCAGGTCAAGAGAGGTGTTTCTCCCCCTCTACTCTGCTGTCGTGAGACGCCCCTGCAGTGCTGCATAGAGCTCTGGGGTCTTCAGCACAGGAAAGACATGTATCTGTTGGACCGAGTCCAGAGGAGGGCCACAAAAATTACCAGAGGGCTGGAACACTTCTCCTGTGAAGAAATGCTGAGATAGTAGGGGTTGTTTGTCCCGGAGAATAGAAGGCTCTGGGGACACCTTATTTATTGCAGCCTTTCAGTACTTAAAGGAGGCTTACAAGAGTAGTGTGGACAGGCTTTTTTGACAGGGCTTGTAGCAATAGGAGAAGGGATAATGGGTTTAAACTAAAAGAGGGTAGATTTAGACTAAATATAAGGAAGAAATTTTTTATGATAAAGGTGATGAAACACTGGCGCAGGTTGCCCAGAGAGGTAGTAGATGCCCCATCCCTGGCAAAATTCAAGGTCAGGTTGGATGGGGCTCTGAGCAACCTGATCTAGTGGAAGATGTCTCTGCTCATTGCAGGGATGTTAGTCTAGAAGACTTTTAAAGATTCCTACCAATGCGAACTATTCTCTGTTTCTATGATTCTAAAAATGTCCTGTTTGAATTGAGATGGTGATCTGGGATCACTTTTGCCAAGCAGTTTGTACCAATCCTTTTTTTTTCTGGAGGGAGGAGTCTCTATTAAAGGGTATAATGAAGACTTAAATATGACAGACTACTACAGTCTGTTTTGAAAGCTTTGGAAAACTGTTATACTTGACAAAAACATTGAATGAGAAGTAATTCAACAGGCTTGTCACTGCTGAGATATTTTGCTCTTGGCTTTCATAGATGTAGTTCTGGATTTTGATCAGTTTTGGGAGGTTTTGGTCAGAGCTGTTTCTAGACAAGACCTTTTACTACTCCCTGTCATGCAGCAAAACTTTTGTCTGTATTATTAATTCTCTCATCTTCCATGTTCTTTCAGATCAGCTAACATGTTCTCTGAGTATTGCCAACACTTCAGCCAATTTTGCTGAGTTTATAAAAGTGGGAAAGGACTGTGGAGGAATGTGCTGGACACTCCCAACAACGAACCACATTTTCTGGTACATAGCTTCTAAGCCATTTCTGGCTGCAAATCACTGTCAAAGTCTAGTTACTGAGAGAAGATATGGGCTAAAATTTCTGGAGCAACAACACACTTGTCTATAAATACATACGCACACACAGACACACATGAGTCTATGTCTATGTATATGTATATGATGTGTATGTGTATGTATGTCTATGTCTATGTGTATGCATATGTGGGAGGTTGTGGAGTATGCTACCTTGGAGATATTCAAAAGCCGCTTGGACATTGTTCTGGGCAGCTGGCTCTAAGTGTTCCTGCTTGAGCAGACAGACTGGAGCAAACGGGCACCAGAGGTCCCTTCTAACCTCAACCACTCTGTGATTGTGTGGTTGATTCTGTAATTCTGTGATTCTGTGATTCGATTCTGTGATTCTGTGATGTGTGTTTTCTCGTGACAGATTAACCAACATAGGCAACAGTGGATGATGTGTATAAGGATTAGGACTGTATAACCCATCCACAAATGACTAAAAAACCCTTTGAATCTACCAAACATGAAATTTGAGTTTAAATGATTATTCCAGCTGAAGAGCAAGGCCATAATGAGCTGCATTCAACTAGTAGATTTTGGCACTGGTTCAGACTAATTTAATCCAATTCTGTTTGTATGAAATTTTCTTTTTGAAATGCAGTGTTTAGTCTAAACCAAAATTAGATTTCCCATTTAAAACTGATCATTTGTCTCTTAAGTAACTATTAGGAGCAGCATAGTTCAGTTGACTGATTTTCTAATAGGCTCTTAGGGAACTGATTGTTTCTCACTGCAGTGGAATTTGCCTCGAGATATGTTTTTCAGCATCATGATGATGGTGATAGCAGTTTCTAAATAAACTAGTTGCATGTTTATACGGGAATGGCAACTAAATAAATGAAGCAAAACAATAATTTTAGAATCACTTCTCGTCTGAATATTCTGTGATCTTGTTTTAGAAGGATTATGATAATGAGATCCTATAGCTGGAGACAAGCTTTATGAAATTCAGATATAGATCTCTTAGGTCTTTTTCAACAATTTCAGACAAGTCTGGGTTTAAGGTTCAGTCTGTGATCCATCCCATGGAAGAAATATTGACTACGATATTTTACTAACATAATTTCTGCAGAAACAATTACCACACAAAAGTTTGATAGGGCAGTCAGGCTTGATTTGTTAAGTTTGGATCTTTGTAGAGAGAGGTATGCTACATCACAAAAGAGAGGCAGCACCTACTGCACAAAATGTTACTAATACAGCTGCAAAGACTACCATGTATTAAAATGAAAATTTCAATTGCCATTATTAGGTGAGAGGAGAAACTGATTAAAAATTGTTCTAAGAGTAATGCTTGTTTTCTAGGAGATGCAAGTGACTTGGTATATTCTTGAACATCCACCTCCAGAATATCTTTCTTATTCTTACTAATTCTCACTGAAGTTAACATATAGGAGCAAAGAATCTTTGTAGGAACTGTTTTTTTTCCTCCTGTAGCACATTTCAAACCTGGAGCCTCTGGGTAATATTTACACTGTAATTCAGGAAACGGTTTTGTAAAGAACTGCTAATTAATGTATTAAAAAAACCAACCTGAGGCTAATATTATGTAATCACATTTTAGAACAAAACCCCCACTGACCATTTATGTGTCTGAAATCAGATGCACATACCTTAAGAATAATTCTCTTAGACCCTGACTCAGCGATTTACCCTGTTAAGCAGTGATTTAACCAGCTGAAGAGCTTCAGATATGTATCCACACCCTGCCGAGTTTGATGGACAACAATTGGAAGCTGAGCATGTGCCTAAGTGTTTTTGTCAGCAGGTGCTCCAGCTGAGTTTTGAACGTCACTGTTTTATATCTTTCCAATATAAAAAATGTTTTCTACATTTCTTTATTACAGAATCTGTCCGTTCTTTTGACACCCTGATGCCTCCTTTCCCCAAAATAAACTGTTTCTTTTCTACAGCATTCTATTCTACTGCAGCTAGTAACACCATCTTAAACCGAAGACTTGGGGATGCAAACAAGCAGAAGAAGCACAGATGAGCTGTTCAAAAACTGTTTTCATTCATACGTCCTTGATATTAAAGTACAAGGGGAAAGAAATATAGAGCATGTGTTATGCATAAGCAGAATTATTTCTAAAGAGGATTGTTTCCACATTTTCTATGAGCCATCAACACCTCCTTAATGGTCCATCTCCAAATCCTGGGAGATGATTGAATGAGCATTTATTCCCATCTGGTGTTCTGATGTGCTCCCATGACAGAGAGAAACATTTTAGTTTTAGTTTATTTTTCCGAAGACATATTTTTTTTTCTTTCAGCATAAAACTCTTCTTGTAAAAAAACACAACAATAACAACAACAAAAAAAAGAGTGGAAAGTGTCCTAACAACTTTCAGTTCTCTTTCAGTCAAATTCACGTTGAACTTCTTCACGAAGGTGTGGTGGACCTGCAGAATCCAGATGCCAGACCTCATAAGAAAAATCTCTTTTAATTTTGCATATAGAAACCTCAGGCTGTGAGAGATCAAATATGGACAATGTCTGTCAGTCTGCTGACATAAAATCATTAAATTCTAACTTGGTTGTGTGTTTCAACAGACTTGGAACTTGTTTCAGCAAAAAAAGCCTGAATGCAAATGGTGGATGAGCCGACTAGGA
>NW_010110960.1:0-56087 GCF_000699245.1 Pterocles gutturalis
TATATATATATTTCTTAGCAGGAAGTTTACACGTCTGAAATCCAGAGCCAGACAGAGAAAGGAAGTTGTGATCAGGCAGAATTGCACCCTTTCGTAACCTGGCAGACTGGGGCTACTAACCTTGCTGTCCTGTAGTCAGCTGCGTGAGCTGTGCAGTGGTGAATTCAAATGTCTTCACAATTAATATTGAAAGATGCTGTCTCCAATTTATGAAATAGGAGGAAAAAGTCAAAGGAAAAAAATCGATGTGTCTGGTTTGTAGCTGCACCGTACTTCTCAAGCAGTTGTACCACAAGGAGTACCTCTTGGGAAACACTTTCCTCATGCAATGCTCTCTTACTTTTTCTGTGTCAAGTCTTGGCTGGGTTTCAATGTGCACCTACAGTTCTCTGGTGGCAATCTCCAAATGACCATTTATCCCAAATTACTTTTCCAAGACAGTGGCCAAATCTGCATTTAAGATACCCTGGGTCAGATCAGGGAGATGGACTGATCTACACTGCCTGAAACATCCCTCTGCTCGCCCAGGTTCTGCGCAATGGCTCCTCAGTTTTTGTGCAGTGGGTGTTGTCAGCTACTTGAACTGTTATTTTTAATTTTTCTGTCGTTTGCAGGTGTTTGTAAGCTTTGATACCTTGAAAATATACAGTAAATTAATTATCTTTGAGTTCCATACTTTTTCCTTTTTCCACCCATTCTCAGTTAACTGTTTCTGCAAAGCCAGAAGAGGAAACTCAGAACTTGAGGCAGGTTTCTTGAATGTAATAATGGCTGCTTGAAACACTTTTAGGGATGGATTAAAGCCATGTATATATGTGAACAGTAGGAGTTTTCTCACTAGACTAAAATCTTTTTAAGGTAAAGGTGTATTTTATGCATTAATAGCTTCTCCTTTTAATTGCATATCATGATGCAACGCTTTTAGGATCCTACCCATCTTGAGGTCAGTTGCAGACAGATTTGTGTGCATAGCCAAAGGATCATGAGTAAATACGATTAAATAAAAAAAACTCTGAAGAATTTGGTGTGTGTGTGTGAAGTCAATAATTGCATCATACCATATTGTTTTGCAGTTGTTTGGCTCACAGTATTGTAATTACAAAGGTGCTGGTGCCATCCACGTAATTGTTATCTGATTAAGAAGAGGGAGGAACCTCAACACAAGCAAAATGTCTTAAAAAACAAAGTAGGATCTCTGTTCAGAAACTACCTCAGGGAATCTAGATACTGCAGCACACATGACAGCTAAAAATCATGTAGTGTTTGGAGACCTCTAGAACCTCAAATCACTACTCACAATTTATTTGCTTTTCTTACTGTAAATCAAACTTTAATGTTTTAATACGTTTATGGCATTTAGTTTCCTTTTCTTTTTTTTCAGTGGGTCTGTGGCAAAAACGTGAACAATTGGTGCTTTGCCTTCACCTTTCTCTTCATTTTACCATGTGCTGTAGCACACACAAATGTGTGGAGGTGCATAAAGAAAATCGTTTCATGTGACTCTTATTCTTTCATCCACCCATCTTTGCTTTCTACCTCTTCTTTTTTTCCCCCCCATTCTCTTTCACGATCCTATATTCCTAGAGGTGAAATACTGACACACTAAACCAATGTGCCATTTCATTACTTGATTTTTATGAATCTCTTAATTTTGTGCTCTGAGTGCAGGTGCTGTTTTCTGATGAGGTGAAGAATTGGTATGAGAAAAATATAGTTAGCAGTGATTAATATCCAGTGAAAAATAAAATGGGAGAGAGTTGAAAAATGCAAATAAAGAGCAGGATCACAAAACCAGGGAATGAAGTGGTCCATTGATTTTAGTGTATCACTCTTTTGTTTTCAGAAATTCAGGTTTTAAATCGCAGTTCAAGTGGCAGGTAAAAGTTGCTTTGATCTCATCCTGTTCTCATTAGTCTCTATATTATAGCCATGCCACAGTCAGGTGTGGGTCATGATTTTTGTTCGCGCAATTTCAAGAAATGGAATAACATGGCAGTTAGAAGCTGGATCTATAGATGTGTCTTCTGCCACATACAGTGAAATCTGAGCTTGCTGAATTGCATGGAAGTTTTGACTGGATTGCTCTCATCTGTTTTATGACTTTAGCTCCCAACTGTAGTGTTTCCCTACCAATATTTTACAATATTTCAATAAAAATATTTATGTTCTGCTCTTGTATTAAGCAGAATTCTGGCAGCTAAAATAAATACAAGGATACCCAGCAATGAGAACTACTGAGAAGTCCATAGAGTGTTTATCTGTAGTAAATGTGAGACAGTCACCATTTCACATCATGTTAATCATTGGTAACATTTCTTTTGTACAGAATTTGAAACAGGGAAGCAAATCAGATCAATCTAGCTCCTGAATTTCTTCAGTCATTTCAAAATGGGAACAAAACAGTAAAATAGTAAGTGGAGAAAATGTAGTAATAATAACCAACCCCCCTGTTACCCTGGTGTCTAGGTCATCTCCATTAGAATTCTAACTGAATTTTGGAGAGGTAGCATAAGGCTAAAACTCATCATGAAAGAATGACAGTGTTTCCAAAGACAAAAAAAAGCTGCAGATTAACTGCATTGCTTGCTTTTGTTGCATGGAGAAGTTTTAAAAAATCCCCTTTCCTTGCTTCTACAATGTCACACTTTAAAATATTCAGGTTGCTTTTGTTGTTCATTACATGAAAAATTAATGATCTTGAAAGTATTGCCATGTTTATTTTAAAGAAACTATTTTCTACATTTTAATTAAAAGTTATAATTCACCATCTTTTGACCAAGTTATCTTAAATCTTAATCTCATTGGTAATGGGTATTGGGCCAGATTCAGAGAGAAATACAGTCCTTACTTAATGCAAACAGTAAAAATATCAGCATTTCCAGTTCAGTTCAATTCATGTGCTGTACTAACTCTGCCTTTTAATTAGAAATATTCTCCTACTGTGCAAGAATACTGGGGAAAAAAGGGCATTGTCTTCCTCATTACGTATTCTGTGCGAATCACAAATGGACAAAACCAGGCATAATATGATGACTGTTTTGTTATTAAAGCGCTCTAATAAGGTTAATGCGTCCATATGAGTAGTTTTCAAAATAAGTTTCTGTAGTTTTGAAGGTATGGTCTGGTCTAGTATAGTAATAAAGAATTTCCCTGTGGGGAAATAGTCAACCTTTTAATTTTGGCATGCAGCGTTCCCCTTTATTTTCCATTTATAAAAAGCCAACCAAATGTACAGTTCAAGATGCTTTGTAAAAGTAATTCTCCTTATATTCTGTTAAAAGCTGTCTTATTGTGCTGTATCTGAGGAAAAACGGAAAAAAATACTGACTTTATATGCAAAACAATGAGTAAAAATTAAAAATAAAATATAGACTGTAAAGGACAATTTATGCTTTGGTAAAGTGTAGACCTGAGCAATTTCTTTTCTGCTATGACTTTTCATAAAGGAGATCTGAAGCTGCACAGAAAGTAGTAAGGTATCTAGAAGAAAAGAAAGAAAAGCTTACTGACTGCATGCAAAACTGCAGCAAGTGGGACCTTATCTATATGCATTACTTTGATTTCAAATTATTTCTAGCATGGCTTTTATTGTACCCATTGTTACATACATAAATCTTTAAAGTAATACGTTTTGTAAGAAATGGTCATAAAAATTTACAGCCAGTAACTTTTCCCCTGTCCCTTACAATGATATTCTACTAAAACCATTAAATGGTTCTCATTAATGCCCTTTAAATGATTGTGTAATGACCCACAATCACTTGTAAGTGAACAACCATTAAAGAATTACCAGTTCTTAGCATGCTTTTAAGTACAGTTTAAATACATGGGAGGTAATGTATAATATATTAGAAAAAGTATTAAATTTGAAATTGTAAAAACACGATTGCTACAAAAGAAGGAGTAGGTGGGAAGCCTCCCCTGCGCTGACCAGAGCCCTTGGAGAACAAAGAGGAGGAACAGCATTTCTGGCTGCATGTAGCTTTTTTTCTTTCAGATATTCATTTGTATTTATTTGTTTCCTAGAATCACTTGGGCTTATGATATTGAAATGATCTATAAGGAGTAAAATGACAACAAAAGGGTGAGTTCCATACAAATATGCTGAAGTCACAATCCTAGGCATGCCCGCTAATGACTGTTATTGGCAAGTGTGACCCACCTGGTACTTTCAAAGGGCAGCTTTGCTCTAAGCCCAAAGACAAAAATAGAAGTCATAATTTCAGTGTTTTTGAAATAGGAGAAAGGGACATCCATGTGCATAGCTGACCTTGAAAAATCTCAGGAATGTTCATATCTGGATGCAAAGAAATATGAGTGATTGAAAAGACATTTTTAATAAAGAGCATAATTTAATAAGGAGTCACAGGCAATTTGCAAGATCTTGCCATCACAGTTCCAGTTTAACCCATTGCCAGGATCCTGGCTGTGGCATTTTTCTGTACCAGGATGAGGGAGCTGCAGTGGCAGCTCTGCGGGTCGAAAGGGGCATTTTGAAAATGTGCCATTCTCTGTAATCACAGCATATGTCAAAAGCTAAATTGCCTTTCATATTTTGTAAATGGCCATATATAGACCTCTATAGAAAGTCCACACCCCATGTATGTACATATTTCAAGTCTGGCCATGCTGGGTGGATGGAAGGCAATATTTGGTGGTTCTTTGCAGCTGTCCCATCCACCAAGCTTGCTTTCTGAACTGTAGTTCTTGTACGGCGGAGGTAGGACAGGTGGGAATACACCTGATGATACTAATACATTTTCTCCTTGCTAATTTGATTCTATTATGCCTACAATAACGATACTCCCTGTTAAGCCTCGTAACCTTAAAATCGTATCTGAGGAAAATGGATTTCTGCTTCTCCAAAGCGAGATTATGAGGAAGTGAAGCCCTCATTACCCGATGTCTCAGTAGTTTCAGATCCTTTGTAAACCAGCCTTTTTCTGAAGCGATCTGTAAAGGTAGCTTTTGTAACCCGAGTGCTTTGCGTCTGGGCAAATGGGCAAATTTTACTTGAATTCTCAGGGCTTCAGGGTTGCAATGAGGAGACTCGTACAACATTGAAAAGTAAGCGTGTCGCTTTTTTTTTAGCTGAAAGTTAAATCTTTTGACTTTGTTCTTTGTTAGCAGCCTGGCTAGCCTGTGGTTGGCTTCAAGTACAACTGATTTAATTCCAGATTGCTTGGTCCAACAGGGATTTGAATCTAGAGCTCCAACGTCCTGGTGTCAAACCACCAGGATACGGGGTCTTTTTCAAGGCGTGCTCTCTCTCTTTCAGTCCTGGAGAGAAATTCACTGAAACCAGTGTGTGAAATATTTCAGTTCCATGAAATTTCATCTAATCGAAATGTTCTAGCTGGTTATGCCCACTGCTGAGAGTATCTGACCACTAGTTTCCAAGGCAGCAGGCAGCGTAAGATCACATTAGACTTCACAGAATGCTTGGATAAACAAATTTCAATAGCAGCAACAAATGCTTTCTGTCATGTTACATTTGCTAAGAACTAGATCCCTTCTCCTCCTTACCACTGTAATCTACATATTTGTCATCTCCTCTTGTGCATAACTGTACTAGATATAGTTGCCATACTAGAAAGATACCAAATAAAAAAAAGATGCCTTCTTAACTTATGAGACCAATAGAGTTTCATAACGTTGTCTTTCTGCATACTTTTTGGTGCATTTTTTTTTTTTTTAATCTTTCTGAACTGAATTACGCTCACTGGTCCTTATCTGCATCCTCATCCAAACAGATTGCAATCCAGGTATAGTGCAGCCATATATTTAACCCATCTGTCAGTACAGCTGAGTTGGATATTTTCAGAACATCAATCACCATGGTAGCTAAGTCTAATATCTTATCTGTGCATCCTGCATCAGAGCAGCTAGATTGTATACTACCAAATAGGTCTCAGGCAAGATACTGAGATGAAGATATCTCAAAAAGTTTTTGGAGGAAAAATTCCATACAGCAAACTTCCTGTCAGAGCCCAGGGTGAGAGAATTAAGTGGTAAAGGGAAGAGAGATTAATGGGTTGAGATAAGAACAATTTAATAACTAAAATACAATAATAATAATAGTAAATATAATAATCATATACAAATGAGTGATATACAGTGCAGCTGCTCACCAGCTGATGACTGAGATTTAGCTCATTCCCGGCTAACAATCCTGGAGTAGAGAGAGTCCCGAAACCACAATCCCAAAACAGAGATAAGAGCCTGAGTGTTTGAGAGACAACCCAGAGAGAGAGCTTCCGGACAGATCCTCATGTCAGGCATGCTATGCATGATATGGAACAGACCATTGGCCAATTTTGGTCTCAATCCTAAACCTAAGGTCAACTCCTGGTCTAGTAACTGGGGCTGTGCTCCCTCCCAGCTTCTCCTGCCCCTGCAGACACTGGCACAGCAGAGAAGCTGAGAAGTCCTTGACTGTCCTGGCAGCAACTGTAACCATCAGTATGTAATCAGCCTTCTCCTCAGCACAAATCCAAAACACAGCCTTTCACTAGCTACTCTGAAGAAAGTTAACTCTGTTTCAGACAAAACCAGGGCAATGGCTTAATCTTTAAATATATGCAATTCTCATTGCTATGTACGCAGGGCTACAAAAATGAGCGATCAGCTTCGGTCCTGTTGTGCAGAGGTATTTGAATGCCTAAAGATAACCATCCTGGAGGGGCTTTCTGGATTAATTAAGTACATAAACAAATATGAAAAATCTGTCTTGCTCAGGTGCATGATACTTCTGTAAATCTAGCACTTTAATTATGTCTAAATAGCATAATGCATTTCTGTGCAGAGATATCTGAACTTGTTCTGAATGAAGTAGCCTTGCTACTCAATGCAACACTTAGGCTAAGAGGTGGTGTTGTACTAGGACTAGACTATACTTGGTGCTCGGGGTAGCTCTTTCAGAGCTAGGTCTCAAAAATCTCTGCATGGTGGTGCATAGTATTCATAGCATCATTGAATCACAGAATGGTTTGGGTTGGAAAGGACCTTAGAGATCGAGTTCCAACCCCCCTGCCATGGGCAGGGACACCCTCCACTAGACCAGGTTGCTCAAAGCCTCATCCAGCCTGGCCTTGAACACCTCCAGGGATAGGGCAACCTATGTATTATGTAGCTGTACCTCTGTGGCTATTTTAGAGTAATGGCACTCTCTGATGCAATCTATTATTCGTATTGCAAAGAAGAAAAGGGAAGGTTAAAAAAAAAGCTTTGCTTTTAGTCTGGGTATCTGGATTTGGTGGGAATACCAATGCTCTAAAATATTTCTATGTATTTTATTAGACCACAGAGAATTGGCACCTGAAGGAAGAAAATTTTATTTGTTTAAGTGTGTCTGTGATGAATGCAGTTCTAGTATTTCGAAAGTCTACGTACTGCATACTGAAAATAGGCTTTTTGCCGAATGGGAATTGAAACACATATACTTATGACACTATTTGCCTTAGAAGAAATTAATTTTCAGCTAGAAGCAGATAGGATTATTTAATATTTATCTTCAGCTGCAGGAAGATGAATCTATTATTTTCTACATTTATTTTGTTATTTTATGTGTGGTGTTCATCCATATTTTCCTATAGGAGGTGCTGGTGTACTCCTGTCTATACTGCATCAAGATTAAAGAGTCTCCAGTTGTTAAATTTCTACAGCTAGTGCTGCCTGGTGATCACCAACAGAGACCATAATTTTCCTTGTGATCAGGAGAAGCATACCAAGGTTTGTCATGAGGGTGTGCACGTGCATGTATCCAAGAAGTGGAGGGAGAATTGGGAAGGGAATGGATTGTTTTCCCCAGTTGCTTTCAAAGTTAATAATATTGGGAAGTTTAAAGCATCTACAGCATTACAATTAAGCAAAGAAAATGGAACAACGTTGTACGTCAAAGTTGACTGATTTAGTGCCAGTGAGAGAATGGACTGGAGTGTATGAAGTTCCAGTATCGCAAAGTACCCTGTAGATGGGGGCTGTTAAATATCAATGGAGCATTACCCTGCACTGTCAGCAAACTTTAGTATGACCGTAGTGAGAGATGCAAAAATGTCATTTCATGGAGCACATTATATGCTGCTTACAATGAATATTTCGTCCATGGTTTATTGCATTTTTTGATGAATTGTAACTTCCTGGACAAAAATTTGGTTAGGTTTTCTCCAGTGTCATTTAAATATCTTTAAAGAACTGATTTTGCCCCGAAGAATCATTTAGCAGTGGCCTGTGGCCATGTGGTACTAATTTAAATTACTCTACCAATGGTAAGTCTCCTTCCTGAAATTAATAAATGCAATTTATAAGAAATGTTAAGTAACAACTAACAGTTTAATGCTTTGTGAATTTCAGCCAAGCTGGTTAAATAATTAAAGTAAATTTGTAGAGTAAGGGAAGAAGCTTCACCAAAGGAAGGGAGCAACACTGTGGAAATTGTATAAGTTCGTTCAGACACGTAGCATGGATAAATTTTGCATGAACCATTTAGCGGTTAAGAGAGTTAATTCAAAATTTGCCTTGTCCTACTAACATAAAAGATATTTTAAAGGAGCTTGGGTTATTTCAAATGCAGTACCAGAATAAAACCTTTTAACGGAGAAGTTGATAGTACCAGAAATGCAATATTGTCCAAATGGAGGATTTGGTAATTAAATGGCTTGGACAGCGTGCTCTGGCCCATGAATGATGTCCAGAATTTATGTTTTCTGGAGGAAGTGCATTACTAGAAAACAGAAGGGGAACTTGTGAACTTGTGAAGAATTTGTGGTAGGGATGAATTGTGAATTGCAAAGAGGAAAACGTGTGGGAGACTCTTGAATTTAGCATCATGGTGCTTACCTAGAGAGGAGGAAGGTGTAATGTGTTAAATCTGGCATAATCTGGGTCTGTGCAGCACCATGGGCTGGGGGTGGAGTGCGCTGAGGGAGGGACTTGTGTGCTCGCAGAGCTCATCCTCTGTTCTCAAGATCTTGTGACTTGGAAGACAAATTTTTTTTTTTTTTTTTTTTTTTTTAACCCGAGGATTAACTTCATGATCCGGCTTTTGTATGTTCATCCAGCATGAAAGCTTTTAGTTTTTTCCCTGGGTCGCAGTGTGAATCCCAGTGTTTCTGCCTCAGTTCTCCACCCAAAAAAAATTCCCTACAGCATGAGCAGCAGTGTAATGAGCAGCAGTGATTGAAGTTTTAAAGAATAATGGGGGATATTTATTTTTTTCTGAGATTTTGCAGATCCTCTGTTCAGGAAGTTGCAGAAAACTATATTCTATTATGAATATTACCTTCATTTCCTGCTGGATTCCAAGGGGCCGAGTCCTGTGCATTGGGGAATTCTGTTTTTCAGTTGTCTGAATTGTGGCCTGAAAGTTATCTCAAGTTGCTGCAGTTTTTCCAAGGAAAAACAGGATGCTGATTCCTGTTAGTGCCTGCTCCAAGGCAAGCTGCAAAAAGGAATTGCTTCTCCAGTTTGTCTTGCATATTTCTGGTGACTCAGACGCAAGCCCAGCTATGAAGCTGGCTGGTGCCTTTGCCTTTTGGTGTGTTAATTTGGGCATGTGGAGTTGAGTAAGAAGTGTCAAGTTGCCAGCATTATGTTAGGATTAGTAATGTGCATCCCATTTTAGTGTGTTCTACATACACAGCTCATGCTTTCCGTGCCACATTGAGAAGATAAGAAAGAAAGTGAGAAGGAAAAGCAGAAAACTTGTGAGTCAGAGGCTTGTTCCATCAGATTTTTTTACTACCAGACCTGTTTTTCAGCCCTACAAATGGAATATAAGGAGAGTCAGAAATACGAATGAACAAAAAAAAAAAAAAATTAAGCTTGCAGGATTTAATAAGAGGAATCTTCAGCATAACTCACAGGGCCACTCGCAGGCTAACCTTGTGGGCTGGTTAGCCATTCAAAAGAAAACTAATAATCAGGGCTCTGGTAATGCTTTGTTCTTTGACAGTTTACACATTTTGCTATTACCGTGATGTTTAAAGGTTTTTAAAACCCATAGAACTATATATTGAATGCGGGTATCTTTCCATAAACCTTTCCTGCATTTAAATAATTTGTTATGTGACTTTCATATAGACTTTAAAAAAACCCAAACCCCTTCACTTTATGGTAAAACTGAGTGGCCAAAATATAAACAATCATCAAATATTGGCTATTTATAGAAATAATAAGCAAATATTAGCTATTTCATATTTATGTTTTAAAGACATTTTACTGGAAGTAAAATATAGAAGTTCAGGTAAAAATTTTACAAAATGGTGAATCCATACATGATCATTTGTCCTAAATTATATGTTAAGAAATGAGGATGGGATTAGTACATTTTTATTGATTTTTTTTTTTTTTGAGATGTTTCAAGAGGTATGTAGGGTCTCTCTGATCTCTGGTTTTTAACTCTTCAGCATAACAGGCTGAGTGAAGGAAAGGAAGTCTTTTATACAGGGTGCTGCTACTTGTCTCTAAGCCTGGCTGATTCATATATGTGATTTCACAGCTATCTGGCTATTTCAGACTTGAAATCATAGTATAAGTGACACTGATCAGGGCCTTAAAAATAGTTAAGTAGAATTGGTATTTAATGTTATCATTCTGGTGAAACATAAACCCTGAAAGAGAGGAGCGAGGTGTCATTTGAACACGCTTTTTGAGGAAAGGAGAGGTTCTTTCTAAATAGGATAATGAAAAATCCTAAAAAAAAAAAAAAGGAAAAAATAGAGGAAAGAAGAGAAACTGTTCAGTTGACATCTTACTGCAAAATCAGAGTCAATGTATTTTGCATATGGTTGTGGAAATAATTTTTGGGGTGCTGGCCAAGTGAATTACTTCTATCTGATTGACGTACAACATCTTTAATAGTGCAATGGAAAGACAACAAAAAATATATTTTAGAACAGTTGAAATGTTTTGTTCTACCCAAATAAAATTATGGATTTAATTCTTGGTGTATTCCTTTTCTTATGGTTTAACTTGAATATAATCAGAAATAAAATAGAAATATTTTATTATAATAAACACATAAAAATAAAATACTTGGATCTTTTTCAATGAAAAAAAAAAAACCTCCAACCAAAAGTTCAGAAAAGTTATGACTGCTTGAAATCAAATTCAGAGCAGTTCAGATTGTGATAGAATTTTTTATACCTTTGATAGCATTATTGTAAAATCACTGCATTCAACATGTTTGCCTGATGTTAGTAATTTCCAGAGGAACAACTGGAAATACTGAATCAATTCTTTTTGGTTTGACAATTGTCTAAATTTAAATAATTATTGGAGCTTTGGTCTCTTACAGTGGAATGCGAGAAGGACTCAGCTGAGCTTAGCAGGAGGTGCTGTGTGTGGAAATACTTTGGTTTTAGGTTCGCACTGAAAGGCTGCAAGTGTTGGGTGGAAAAAAAACCAACCCTACGTGGAGAGTTCGGCAGGATTCAGCCTTTCTGCGTTGTGTACCTTGAAATCCATCACTAATGTGTCCCCTGGAAGCTTCTGCTTACAGATGTCCTCAGTACACTGTACTGGCACCTTATTCTACCTGATATGTTGATCCTTTCCAGCAAGCCTCTGAGATTGGGTGAAACAGCCCTTTGCACTGACAAAATTGTGTGTCTGTTTGCACCCTCCCAGGGAACAGCTGCAGTCAAGAAGTGGCCCTGTACTTTAAGGCGTTTGGTATTGTGCTGCTTGGAGCAGCTGCAAACTGAAGTGCTCTGTCTGGGGTTACTACCGCTTTAGCTCGAAGCATATTTGCGCCTGCAGCATCTCACGTGCCTGAGTGAGGTTTTGTGGTTAATAGGGGTTTAAAATTGCAAGGTCACACATCAAGCTCTGTAGCCAATAAGTCATATTGTAGACTTCTCCAAGTTTGAGCACTTCACAGCATTGATATGTGCCTTGGAAAAATATTTTTGCAGTTGCTCCAAGCCAGTCTGGAGGAACTCCCGCACGTATGAACGCTCCCTGCTGTCTAAGTAGACTGCCTTTGGTTTCTGCTCATCTTGGGGTATGCTGCTCAAATGAAGTGGCATTCCCAACCAGATTGGAGCTCATTATCTTCACCTCCCCGGACACTAAACTTTGCAATGAGGTGGTAATAAATCTGACCTTAAAAGCTCTGTGATTTTTAGGGGTTTTTTTGAGCCTACCTCAGGATGTGTTTTTCAGGAAGCTCTGGACTGTCATGACACAGGAAGGCTGGGATCTAGAACTAAAAGAAGGACTAAGCTAAATAAAATTGAATCCTAGCTTAAACACTGGTTATGAGGAATTAGCATGCCCCTCAAAATGTACCTTCCTCTGAAAACAACAATATCTAAAAGTCTGTGTTACACTCTGCTTACTACCTTTCTGCATGATGGACCTAGGTTTTCATCACTCTGTATCCGTCCTGTGGTGAGTACAAGTAGCTCACTGAACTGTGCAATCTAATATTGAGAAGGAGCTTGTAAAATATGTATTTCTGAGTTACTTAACAAGGGATATAGGAGATTAAAGAAGAACATGGGGAATATTTTTTTTTAATACCAATGTGACTTGGTGCTAAATGTCTGAGAGGAGTGTCCTGATAAGGCATTGTTTCCGTATGAAATGTTATCAGTGGCAAAGGTAATACACACAGATTTGATAACTATCACTAATGAGGTTTCATTGCTGTACTTATTAAAGTTTGTACTAAAGTAGTGCACAGTAAGTTTCACGGTCAAGATGCCCACGGATGAAGTGTTCCTCGAGCAGCAGCGTGCGGAGATTGGGCAGATTTACAACAACGTTGGTTTTTTTTATTTTATTTTGTGAAATATTGAAGTTATGATTTCTTGTGTTCCCCACCCCAATGCTCAAACTCTTTTACAGGGTGATGAAATATGCAATTTTGCTTTTATTTGCTTTCAAGACACTTGCAATCTATTACTTCCTTTAAAAAGGCATGTTTTTCCTGCCCCCTTTTCAGTTCATCCAGTGTTATGGACAAAGAGACCAGGGCAATGTGAGAGGGAAAAGCATTAAGGCAATTTTAGCTGGGGAGGAGAATTAATTCCTAAGGTTTCATTGAATAGCCTCACTTGTCCTAAGAAGCCTGAAGAGCTTGAAACACATTGTTGTCGAGGTACTGAGCATTGTCAGCCTTGTGCTTATTGAGTCAAAATGATGTTTCTTGTCTGGTGTAATGTGTTTTGGGGTTTGTTTTTCCTGCGGACAAAGGTAGGAGGGTTGTTTGAATGTGTCTGGGGGACAACTGAGACTCTTCAATTCTTTGGTATTTACGTATTACAGTGTAACTTTTCAACAGGGGCTTTGCTGTGATTCCACAGGACAGCTTGAGTCATTGCAACTAGCGAAGGACGTCTGCAATGAAAGGTAGTCAGTGATATCCCTTTGATAAACTGAAATGAAATTTTTTTTTTTCCTGTGGAAAACGGCAAATTTCAACTTTTACACTTCACAAATTGGTCACCCTCGCGATGTATTGGTGTTTGAGTTATGGCCTTGCAAGCAGGCAAATGCCTGGGGTTTACCCTTGATATTGTAAAGCAGCAACATTTGTTTCATGTAATTTGAACGAAGGTCTGGCAAAGCAGAGTTAGCTTTCTCTAGTTTTATATTTAACTTAGAAACCTTATTGTACTTAAGTACTAGTAATTGTTGTGGTATTTTCCTCCTCAATATATAATAATACGGCTTCCTGCATGAGCATGGTGTGATGAGTATGTGCTGCGGCTTCTTTTGCTTGATACTTTGATGGCTTTGTTGGCAGTTACCCAATACCTAGAAATCTGAAACTGCATGAAAATTTTGAGGCATTTTATTTTCAGCACTACAGCCTGGCTATGGAGACTCAACCTGGGCTGAGGAAAAGCCAAGCCAGCATTGCAAGAAGTGCATATTATTGTATAAAATTTACTGCAAAGAGGAGCGATATGAATAGAAAACATATACAGTAGTTTGCTGCATGCTAGCAGGTCTTTTCTGGGCTCCTAAATGTTAACTGGATGGTAATGTAAGTTATTACACTCATTAAATTAGGCCACAAACAAGTCAACAATGATTCAGCAAAATGGTTTTGTTTGTATAGTTCGAGGAAGTCTGATAGATATCCTGTCAAACATTTATGGCTAAATGGATGAAGATTTTAACATTACAGCCTAATAAAAACCCCATACTGTGTGATTAAATAAGAGGGAAAGCAGTAAAGAAGAGAAAGCATAATGACGGTAACATGTAGGTCAGTTACAATTTAATTGTCATTGCACTTCATTGCGAACATATCAATTCTCTGCTGCTTAGCTGAGCAGAAAACAACAGCTTAACATGTACAGTGGGCCCGTGCCTCCTCCACAAACCCCCACTTCCATCACCTGCTTTTGTCGACTTCCTTCATGGCCGCGGGAAGTCTTCCTGCTTTAATGGGATAATCTCACTGGAAGCTCCCGCTGATCATGTCCTCCCCACGCTCAATGCATCACTGATCAGTAAATTCACTTCCCACTCTCCACAGATGCTAAAATTAGGTTGTTTGCATTACAACTTCCAATACTCCAGCAACAAGAAACACCTGCTTGCAGATTTATATTGTTTTATTTAATGGTTTAAAATAAAGATAGCTTTACTGTGGCAATACCCTGATGTACTCTATTGGAAGAGCACAATGGCTGATCATTTTTCTTACTTACACAATTTATACTATATCTTCTTGCCATATAAGGTATAACTTCATTAACATTAAGTACAGCTTTAGAAACTCCATGGAAATATTTATTACTGCCAACGTTTTTCCACCATTTTATATTTCCAGTAGTACTGAAGAAAGCTGCAGTGGGGGGAAATCTCTGTCTGGTTTTGGTTTGTGGTTTGTTGGGGTTTTGGGTTTGTTGGGGGTTTTTGTTTTAATCTGGATAATTCAGCGAGATCTCAAAGGGACATTGGCTTTGGCACCTTTTTAAAATGTAAGCTCTAAAAAATTGTCTGTCTAGCGTACTTCTGCTGATCTATAGTAAAGACTTAACAGAGTACATAATCAAACTATTAATTCAGGTGCCTAAGGTGACATTTTTTTATCCAGCTCTGCAGAGCCCATTTTATATGGAGTAGAACACTGTTCCCATTTGGATGGGGGAGGGGGGGAAGTGGGGGAAGCAGCCTGGCAACACACAGAAAATTTCAGGAGAGAGGGTGGAAGAAGTATCTACTCCTGCAAAACTGTTGTAGAAATAATGCATTCAAAAGCATCAAATCCAAATACTGGGAATATTGTTGACTCTTTTTCTTCCTCTCCAAGTTAAGGAGGAGTTTTTGTGATAAACATGGACAGACTGATCCAGCAAAGCTAGCCAGTGCTTTTGGGGCAATAGAAAAACTAGCCAGAAATGATGGATTTGTGTTAGAACAAGGGAATTTGGTGCATGTCAGGGGTGGTGCAAGGAAATGGAGATGCCTCCGGCCAAGAAAGGTAATGGACATTTTGCAGTCACTGGCCTGTGTGCTCAGGTGTTGGACTGTATACCTGTTCTCTGATTCTCCAGGTTCACACTGCAGTTTTGTGTTCGGTGTGGGCCGAACCCCAGGGAGAGGTATGGCTGAGCTCCCTGGCCCCTCAGGGCAGTGCTGCTCAGCCCTGCGGCCGGGGGTGGTGGGGCCAAGCCTTGTAGCTACTATCAAGCAAGCTCGTCCCCTGCAAATCCTCAAGATCTGTCTGGTTCTCTACGAAACAGCACTTGAAAAACCAATATGAAAAACAGAGTCCTGAAAACTAAGGGCATCTTAACTTGATGCCAGCATAGGACACATGTACATTTCTGTACAGTAACAGCTAATGAAGTTGAAAAATTGTTTTCCCTTCTGCTGTTTCATGTATTAAACTTCAGCAGCTTGACATGGTTCACATAACTGTGGGTCTTGTGAAGTGTGACAGCTTCCAACCAGTTTCAGATCCGCCAACCTCCCAGCCAGAAGATCACACACTTATATTTTATTTCTTATTTTTATCTTATTTATTTTGAGAAAAATCAGATTAATCCGTGCTAGCCTTTCTTGCTCTGAAGGATGGTGCTTGCTTGCATCTTGGTGGGTGATGCTAGGGTCAGATGCTGAGATGGCAAATGAAAGAGCAGGGGAAATGCATTGCACCGTATGTTCCTGCTGCCTAATGAGGACCAGGGAGTGGTGTGCTCCTTGTGTGCCTCCAGAACGAGACCAGCAAGAAGGGATTTTTCCAGAACTCTTGGCACTTTTGTGCATGCCTTGCTCAAGAAACTATCGTAAGGCTCCTGTGGACTTCTGGTCTTTCTCACTTGTCCTTACTGGCAAATTCTTTGACTTGCATCTGATCCTCTGATTTGGGCGATGGAACTAAACCAGCTGTTGAAACGGCACTTCTTGTTTTAACTGCTGGCCTAAAAACTTTACCTAGTTTGGCTAAATAGTGCAGTTTTTTTGACTAGTAGTACTGCGAGAGCTCATGAGACCTGCTGTCAATACTAGGTGGTTGTTGTGTCACATGGTAAAGTTTGTAAGATGGAAAGTCTGTATTTCTGTGGTTTTGTCAGGGAAGCTAGCTGCGCTCTGATTGCGGTTTGGGCATAGCCTCACTAGGAAACAGGCCCTAATTAGTATAATTTAGGATTTGCTGATTTATCATCTTTGTAAGTTCTGCTCTTAACAGTAGCTTCAAATGTGGGAATTTAATGTGTCTGCCTCCATATATGGTGGGTTCATGTAGTATATGAAGGTTGTATACATTTTTGGTACAACTGTAACAGTAACAGACATCCAGATTCCAGTATAAGAAGTCATAAACAGATACAGGTACCCACATCTGAAAATTAAACACTGTTTTTTTCAGAAATTGTGCCCTTCTGTTTTTTTCAAAACAAAACAAAAAATAAATAGGCTTTTCCTGAGGAAAACCTCCTGTGTATCACGGAGTTGCAGGAGCTGGGAGTGCCGAAACATAAGCTGTGCCGTTGCTGCAGATGTATCGCTGTGATTTGCTCTTGTTGTCCAAACTATTTTATCTGTTTTAGCCTGTCTAGAAATGTTAGCCAAATTAATATCTGAAATTTCCAAATGAAGGGAGAATAAGAAGGTAGATTTGGGGCTTATTCCAAAATTTATGAGTCAGTGGAGATGCTTCCAGTAAGTCAACATGCTGTTACATCAGTTTACCTCCCATGAGGGTGTTCCTGAACGGTGGCCTCAGGATAAGGGCCTCCTTGGGCTCTAGTTCCAAATCTCTTACAAGCTGCTGGTGTGATCACGCAGGTGCAACTGGACAATTTTTTTGTTGAACTTCTGAACTACTTATTTCTTTGGGCCATCCTTTGACAGAGGCAGGTTTCTGCAGGATGGGAAACTGCACATCAAACCTACTTCACACAAGTACCTGTTATCATTGTGGTCCTTGGCGGCTGGGGAGTCCTGGGACTGGTTCCTCTGGACACGTTGTCTCCTCCCAAAGAGCGTTATGATCCCTTTGCACCAGCTTTTAAGAGCAGGAGCAGCTTTCATAGGTAATGGGCCTCACCCTGTGAAATAATTTAATAGCAAGTGCTCTCCTCAGCGCACTGGAGAGCTCTGGGAGGTTTGCTGCCTTTCAGCAGCAGAGTGTCTCCTACAGCTCCCCAGGGTGCCATGTGTCTCTGTAATCCCCACCCTCGCTCAGCATGACCAGCACCTAATAGGCACCGTTGAGCCCCGTTGCAATTGCATGTATTAGTGGCTTTAGAGTAAAGTGCTTGCAAAAATCAGCCTAGATAAAATACCCAGATGTTTATGGTCACAAGGTGCATTGGGAGCCAGCAAGGCAGCAAAGGCCTATTTGGAGTGTGCGTTTCGGAACTTAACAAGATTAACATCGGTATGTACGAGTCAGTAAGGGCCCAGATGAATAGTGCTCTTTCCATGCCTGTTTTTTTGGCTAGTTAAAAGCAGAGTTTTGATTTCTTCGCAGTGGTGCAAAGCAAGCGTAGTCTGGGCTCCGCTTGTCGGATGCAACGGGAAGCATAGCAAAGGGAATAGTTGTGGGAAGAAAGGTGGATTTGGTTCCTCTTCTGGAACACGACCCAGCTGCAACACAACTGTTCCACAAATACACCACTTCTACATTTACCTGATTTTCTCTGGCTTCTTAAAACTGTTACTTTAGTGATGCAGCACAAACCCACTGCCCACTTATACAGTGACTACAATTATGGATGAAAAGAAAATCCAGCAACAGCCAAAGAACTTCCACAATTTTTCCCCTGAGCTTTTGATGCTATGTTGATGCTTGAGGTGTACAGAAAGGAAAAGAGTGAAGCTGCAGTTGAGTAAAAAACCACACTGAGATAGAGAGTGACAGCCCCACTTTGCAGTGGAGTGGCAGGTTTTGCTTCTCAGAAGCCCCATCTTCACTCTGATCGCCAAGTAGCATCTATCATAGTTTTATTCCCTTTGAGAGTCTGATGATTTCATTCTGCTTTCTCACACTGCGCAAAAATGTATAGCACAACCTTTTGGCTTTGAGGGGCAATGATGAGCGAATTTCTGGAGAAATAAAGACCCATTCATACAGGGTAAAACAGTCCAGCCTAATGTTTTGGTATTCTTGGGTACCTGAGTTCAATTCATTAATCAATTTTTTTTTTTTTTCCTAAGTAGCTGGCAATATTTTTTTGCACTTCGTAATTTTGTCTCCTGCTAAGTTAAGGAATGGCCATAAAGATCTTTATCTCCAGCAGCACAGAACACCAGATCTGTGGTACACTCTGTATTCCCTGAGGTTTGGCCATTTTATTTGTTTTCCTTATAGTCCCTTGTGCTTTTTGGGGGTTGAGAGATGGGTCCTGCATTTACCACTGGGTCTGCAAGTAAGGTGTGTGCTTCTTTAACCACTGTGGTTGGTGCTATTCCATATTTTGTGACATAATTTTAGGTTGCTTATTATACTCATGATTGATGACAGCCAAAGGAGGATATACAGCTACTCACTGACATTCATGCTTGTCTTTTAAATATCAGACAGTATAGATTCAGATCTCTATTTTACAGTCAAGTGCTCTAAGCCCCACATTAGTGCATCTCCCTCCAAACTGATGTGTTCCTTTAAATCCACTAATATTTCAGTTGTGAGATTTTAAACAAATTATTTGCATTTTCTCTTCTTACATCACTTTACTTCTCAGTCAAACATTAACAATCCTCTCCACTGAAACTAAATTGTAAATACTCCCCTTGCCATTATGTCGGACCCCAGCTATTTCTTTTCTTTTTTTTTTTTTTCTCCTTATTAAATTATGTTTACCTGAATACATCAGGTTCATTTCACCTAGGCAGGATGTCCCATTAAGCATGACAAGTAGAAGGTTGTGAGATTAATGCCCTCCTTGAGCCTGAATTAACGTGTCAGCATCTTTTCAGACCTGAGACCAGAGAACGCAGGAAGCGTGCCATAATGGACCTTAGCCTTTAACTGAACTGCTCTAATATTATTCCTATAACAGGACTACTTTTAAAGAGGCTCATTATTGGCTTCATTAGATATGTTACTTGCATCAGTGGCTGTAGTTACTCGTATAATATGAAGAGGTTAACATAGCGTATTTTTTATGTATTATATGGCATGTAGCTTGAAGTAGCCAAAAGGTTTATGGCGATGTAATTGGTAGTTAGTGTGAAATTTGTAAGACAAATAGACAATACCTAGGGTAACCCCTATAATCCTCTCCTTTCAGTTTTTTACAGCCACCAAAGGGCCTCATTAAAACAGCAGTCAGCACCTTCCTGAAAAGATACAGTGCTTATAGTGCCCAAATGTGACAGAAAATCTGCATTTTGTAAATCTGACACCTTTGATAGATTATACAGTGTGAAGCCATTGCTTCTAAGCATTATGATAACGCTTAAGGTTCTCTTCTGAATCCAACCGTGCTATATTCACTGGATATAACAATGTGAAAAAGAGCTGGTTGAATAAAATAAAGCATGTGAGATGGAGAGGAGCCTTTTTTCCTTTGATACAAAGCTTGTCTCATGCAACGGGACTAACAGGCAACGGGACTAACGGCTATGGTTGATATTCCTGGCTCTGCTTGTACAGAGGGATATGGGTGTATAAATATTGGCAAAATAACTGTTTAATATACAGATGCAAAAGACACTCTGTCTCCACTAACCAGTTTATATGGCTGCTGTAAGGGAAGACTGTGTAGAGCAACGATGGTATTAAGATTTCTTTTTTCTGTTTTAGAGGCTAAATTCTGCTCTTGCTTAAACTTGGGTGAACCCAAGTGGATTCCATCGCCTCGAGTTAATCCAGTTGTCACTCAGAGGTCCTGTAAATCTGCTGTAATGCACTGGCTTACATGGAATTAAATGGACAAAAATGAGAAGCTGACCCAATGAGTTCGTTATTCTTTCAGCTTATTTATAACAACAATGAAACAAAAATGAACTGCATACACAGAGTGTAGGCTCTTAGTGCTGTTGTGGGTGAATGTAAGCTCAGTTCTTGATGAGTATGCTGTAAGCTATAGTTAGGGATTTTAGTTACTTAAAAATATGTTTGGTAGAATGAACTATTTGAAACCGAGAAAATGTGAGTTGCCGTGATTAGTTGCAACTATTTAATCACAAAAGGTAACCTCAAACAGCTGGAGGTCCAAAGGTGTAATTACTATCTTCCCCTCCATTTAAGAGATCGACTCAAGTGTTTGGAGCTGCAAAAATTTCAAGAACTTGCCAAAAATAAAGTGAAAACTGTCACTTTGCTCCCATTGCCTTCTTTGTGGCAGAGGAAGTTCTATATTTTTTGCTCCGGGGGATGGAATGTAGGTTATGATGTTTACTTGGGCTCTAAATGTGACAGCTGTTTACCTCTTCATCTGGTAATTGAAAGATTTCCTTTTAAATTAGAGCTGCTGTAGACAAAAGAGTGGAGTAGAAGTCACATTTGGTTCCCTGGCAAAAATATAGCGCTGATAATTCTGAAAGAGGTATTTCCAAGTCAGTCCTTTGATCATTTCAGAAAATGTACCACTGTGTGTTGCTAAAATAGGCATGCAAACAAAAAAAGGGGGGAGGGGCTACATATGTGAAACCCTTTTATTCTCTTTTCCATTAGGATTTTTTCCTGCCTATGGTAAATCTCCTGTTTAAAGGTGCAGGATGGGTCCCTGTGGGTAACAGGGCCTAAGTAACTTTGCTGAAGTGCTCAGTATTCAAGGAAGTTTAATTTTGATCTTTTGAAAAACAAAAATATATTCAAGAAGTGAAAGTGAAAAGAATTTTCAAGCAAGAATTTTAAGTTTTCTAAAAAAGAAGTGCAAGTCAGAGATGCATTTGAACCCAGCAGCAAAATGGGAAATACCTGGAGTTACACTGAGGATGAATTTGTGGCCATAATTATTATATTATGTAACATGGGACGCTTCAGCCTTTCTTTTCAGAGACCTAGAATTTTAAAATTGGTGGCAATATTAGAAGTACTCAACAATTTTCTAGTGCCCTTTGGCGGGGAGAAATCTCTGACTGCCTATATTATATTGACCAACGAGGTTGTTTTCTTCAATAACCTAATTCAGGTGGAGCATTTTCCTATTTTAATGTTGTTTTCCCAGGACTATTGTCATAGCTACTCACTATTCTTTATGTAAGCACAGAGTTAAAAATGTAGAAGGGTGAAGGTTTTTTCTTCTGATGATGATGTGGAGGAACTCTTTGTGCCTTCTGCTGCAGTGGGCTACCTTTCAGGTAACCTTTCGGGTGTCATCACCAAAGAAGTGACTCCCTTTTAATTACATTCCTCCTTTCCAAGTTGTCTAGAATTTTTTTTTTCCAAATACTATAGTTATTAAAATGCATGCCTAAATCCCTAAAAATTTAAATTAATAAATCCCCTTGTTCAGTATTTGGCAGTCAGTAGACTAGATCTAGCCATACATTTTGGGTGGGAAGGAGATTGGGAGGTGCAGGTGGAGAGGCCACGTGAATCTGTGGTGGCAGACCGGAGGGTCGCTGGCCCTCCTTTCTCAGCCAGGGAATTTATTTCTGTTGAATGACAGTTTAATTATAAAACTGACCATAATATTTTTTAAAAGTTAAAATTTTGATCCCTAAAAAATCCTTGTGAATTGCAGCCACTGATCTGGAGCAGGAAGCAAGTATATGTACCTGTGTTTTTTGTGTAGGACAGGGCTGTGAAATCTAAAGGGCCTTATTTAATCTTGCACGAGGAGACTCTGCAACACCTAACAGCAAATTGTCTCAGTCTGTGCATACCAGAAGTGATTCAGTTGTAAGCAGCAGAACAGGAGCTTGCGTGGGTGTAGGTAATATTGCAATCTGGACCAGCAAAAAGCCTTTCAATTTAACTTTTTTAACCAAAGTCCAGGTTTTGATCAATATGATTGCTTGCACTGCAAAATGAGCATTTATGAGTATCATGTCTGGGTTTTTTAATTCAGCAGATTATTCACATCTGTTAGGTGAGAATTACAGAGTGCTGGAATAATGTATTCTCGTGTTTTAGATCTATCTCTGCCAAGGGCTACTGAATAGTAAGTATCAACATCTGTGTTACTTCTTCTTTGAGTTTTCTGATTAAACGTGTCTAAACATTTCAGCTCATACTGGAAATAAAAATAGAAGTAGTTTCAAGCCAGTTTGATGTAGGATTTCAGCGAAACATACTAACAGCAAACATTTAGTTAGGGGCCTGTATGTGCAATTAGCCCTAAGTAACATTAACCAAGTGTTGTGATTTGTATTATTGAAAGGACATTAGGCTCTTGAAACTGTAAATAATGGACTAAATATAAATAAAGGTACCTGTATTTTGACAGTGATGTTCCACTTCTCGTTCCCTGCATACGCAAAAATCATTCAAATGCCTTTTCTTTCTCTGACAAAAATATTAATTAAAAACATTTCACTGTGCTGCCTTTTAATATAGCACGAGCATTCGACCTGCGCAGGAAGCTTCCTGGAACCACACAAATACTGTGTAATTATCTTGTGGCTCCCTGCTGGCTGCTGCATATTCCAAGCACAAAGTGAGCAGCACATTTCTAGAGCCTGACTTCTGTCTTCATTGTCCCTGCTTGGAATATGAAGCTCCACTTCATTATAGCAGACCTGATCAAACTTGATAGATTTAGCTATTATTCTTGACTGTGTCAACTTTCCACAGCTTTTTTTTTTTTTTTTTTCCTTGGGCTCTTTTGTTTTGCCACCCAGGGAATGCATCTTATTTCTAGGCACTCTGCCTCTCTCTGTCTTTCTCTCACTCCATCTCTCTGTCTCTCTCCTTTTCCCCTCCACCCCCAAACAAACCAAGGTTTCAGCAAATAATGCTGCTTGTGCATCATGTGATTCAAGGAAAATAAGGCTTGCAATTTTTTCTCAATTGTCCTTTATGGGTTTTATTGACTATTTTTTTTTTCAGTTTGTTTCTATAAAAAAAATACTGCAATATTGACATACAATATAGAAAAGCTTTGAAAATCCTTATTTTCTGTTAGTGGTACAATAAATTTAGCATCATGAGGATTTTTTGTCTGTTTTATGATAACTTTCAAGTAGCACTTCAGAGTTCATATTTTCAAGGATGATTCAGACAAATGTATCTTATAAAATTTTATAAATCATTGCTTTGTATATTTAACCTAGAGACACATCACCACATTTTCTTTGCAAAAGGCATTAGATCATTCTTTGGGCAAATACAGATGTTAATACAACTGGTTTGCCATAACAGATTGCTTTCTAGTTTTTGAGAGTTGCTATGCAACAATAGAGAAGTACAGTGCAGCTCTAACTAATTTTTAAAGTACTGGGTAAAATACGGAGCATTTTCATAGCTAGCCTAAACACAGATCCCTTAAATTGCCACAAAATGAGTTAACCAATAGGTGAGAAATCTGCTCCTGAATTTATAAGGCTAACAGGGTCAACTCATCTTTACTTTTCTTAATGAACATGATGAACACAGCGATGAAGCTTTTCAAGCTTTACTTTTGATCTATAGTATTTGTTATATTTGCATGTGTGTTTCACGTGCATAATAAATGTGGAAAAGCACTTTATAATTAATTTTGCTTATTAAAGAGCAATTACAAACTTGACTTTAGAAAGAGATTAGGCTTTTGCCTTTTGTTTCTCTTTTGGTTGCAGGTTAAAGGGTAAAGGATGTCTTATAATTTCCAACAAGTTTACTGAAAGATTCTTACTGAGGTATATTGCTTAGCAGCATTTAACTACTGTTAGGAATTGATATGACTTAAATTTAGTGTTACACTTTTTAAATTAAAAAATCATTATTTGTTAGAGTGGCATTTTCAGTCTCACCAAAAGCTTCTCGGTATCTTAAAATGTAAATTGCAGAGAAGCACACAAAGGATAAGGAGAAGATTTTGAAGGCAATCACAGTGATCACTTAATTCAGTTTCTGCATATCCACTTGGCATAAGGTAATTAGAGTGCCACATTGCTGTAAAGACAGAAAGCTTAGGGTACCATTCTGACTCACCCAGACGATAATACATGATTAGAAGTCAGTGACAGATCACAACTGCTGAATGACCCACCAAGGTCTTATCAAGGGCAAATCACATAATTAGCATGCACTTCGCTGGCAGAGGAGTACAGTGCTATTGTTCTGGCACAATCAAATTAGCCCAGCCAATGAGGTCACTGTTCCGTGACCTTAAAGACATTTTGTGTTTTATTTTTCTACCACATGAAAAAAAAAAAAAAAAAGAATAAAAGAAAAAACGAAAAACCCACCCCATCTTAAACTGAAGTTCTTGAGGACACTGAAAATATCCGTTATGAATGCATTTTTGGAACACACTCTGCCAACTCCTTAGTTCATCATGTATGGCATAAAGGAGTCGGCTAATGCAGTCTGACCCTGGGGGACACATATGTAATGGAGCCACTTTGACAGAAATTCAAGCATCTAGCGAGGCCCGGAACTCATTTGCCCTGAATGCATCCACAGCATTGTACACATAACGGGGGAGGGAGAGCCTTCATGCAAACACAAAATCTTCCCCTTCATTATAATAATTAGCACAATTATCTTGATTTGCACGTTTTATCTGTATTTTCCCCAAGGTTTGGCCATTCTTTTTGTCTCCCCACCGTTCCTCCTGAATAGGGCTCTCAGCTGAGATGAAGAGTCATTGGGGATGGTAGCCACAACAATACTTGAGGCGCGTCATTTGTGGACCGCTGTTGTTCCGTAGCACGGTGCTGCAGCATAATATCACTAAAACACACACAAAGAGCTGTTCCTCTCTTACCCTGGAAGACCTCTCCTGGCTTTCCAGACTACAGAGTGCTCAGCAGGCTAGTGGAGAAGTAGAATCTCCCTGTTCACAGCACAGTTCTCCAAAGCAGTCAGAGCCATAAACTCTTATTTTTTTTAGTTAAATTTGGAATAGTTGGCATAAATGTTTTTGGGCTTTGGTTTTGTTTTTTTTTTCTTTGTTCTCTAAACAGGAATACAGCTTTGAATTGATCTGCATGCTTGTTAATATGCATGGTATATAGGAAAGCCATCGTAACTTTAAGGAAAAATGAGAACGTAGCCTTTATTTGTATCCTCTTCCATTAGCCTGCACATATTTGGACTGCATATCCCAACCTCTCCTGGATAATTGGATCAAAAAGGTCTATAATGAATTGTCTCTGTCATGTCTGGGCCTCTGTCACTGCTTCTCTTTACTACTTTTTTTTTTTTTTTTTTTTTTTTTTTTTTAAGGCTGGGTTAAGTTAACTCAAGATAGGAACTCTAAAATTGTTTGTATTTCATGAATTTAAAGATGAGCTTTCATGTTCAGTCAAAAGGGAAATGAAAGCACAACATTCAAATAGCTCCCTTTCTTTTCAAGGGTTTGGCCCTAGGTTTTCTTCAGATGTGAGAGGTGTTATATGTGGTATTCGTGCATGACAGACTCTTTTCAGCCCTCCTCCTCATTAGTACTACATTATTACATACATTAATACTGTTTGTGACATCACAACAATTCTCACAGCAGGCAGCAATGATGTTACAAACAGAACTATGACCTCATAGTTTAGCACACAGGAGAAGAGGCTGCAAAGATGGGATCTACTGTTTGTAACATTTCTTTTTTCTGTTATAATTAGTCATTGTGGAGAGAAAAGCAGGCAATAAAAGCTAAACTGATACATGGTTAAGTAATATTTTTCCAGTGTCTCTCTGGGCATGGAAGTTCACCTTTGAGCCAATTAAATAGTTCCAGATATAACTTGGCTTTGTACATACTACTGCTTTATGCTGCCAGTGCTGCAATGGTCACAGCCCTATGTAACAGCTTTGTGATCCTCCCCTATTCCCAAATACATTTTTATTGATAAACAAACAAAGGTCCTTTACCAACTTACAGTTTGTAGATAAAATACAAGAATTTATTAGAGAAGGGAATTGAAATTAAAGATCAGTGACTCAGGGTCTTCCCTAAGAATTAATTCCAACAATACCTTCCATTTATTGTAAATACCTAGGCTGAGTCCGCGAAGTGTGTGCCATTGAAACTTTTCCTTGTCTGGCAGAAAGCTTATTTCTAAAGGTCTCACTGATTGTGCAAACACAGGAACATTTTCTTTCCTTGAGAATTAATATTGACTGTGTATAGAGCGACAGCAGCGCTTCGTCTATCCACAGAATCATATAAACATATCTAATTACTCTGAAAATCTAATCTATTTCTGGATACTTAGTCCATGTGATAACTTTTGTTTCACTGCATCAGGTGATAAATTATATGCAAAGAAGCAATTATGGTTGTTCTTGAATCAGAGATAGAAACAGACACTTTGTAAATAGAGACCCACTTTTCCTAAAAGGCATTGATTTCTCCAATTTTAAAAATGTGTGTGTATACGGATGAGTGTTGATATGTGTGTTTACCTGTCTGTGTAGAAATAAAATGAAAAACAGTGTCTTTGTATATACTGCATGTGTAGTTCTATATATAAGCACATAATAATAACTCATAGTCCCACAAGCTCTGGGTGGACATTCCTGCCTCAGTCATTCAGCCCCCACCGTGAAAGTCCCCTAACAAATAGGATTAAAATTCACTCCTTTCAACCGTCCTAGGCATTTATTCCTTCCTTTTCATTGAGCTACATTTGTCTGATTTAACAAGATAAGATTTGAGTGCTGATGCAGCCGGTTGTTAATGCAGCAGCCGCATCCACCATACCATCGACACTATGCATCAGAGGGATGCATAAATCAGGTATTCAAAAAAAATTAGATATGCAGCACACCAGTTTTATAGTCCCAGCCTCAGAAATTGAAATGGCCCAGATTAATGTATTATATCTTACACACTGTCCGAGTGAATCAACTTTAATATATTGAACAGATTCGCAGAACAAGACTTTGTTATCTAAGGAGCACTCGGAAGAAGGAATTGACCTGAGGATTTGATTTGGTTCAGGTAGTTCATGTTGTACAGCAGCATTTGAATAGTTTCACATAAAAATAAAATTTGTATCAGAAATATTTCGCATCATTCTGTGCTTGTTCATATTGAAGCTTTGCAGAGGGGCAATATTACAGAAACAACATCCAGCAAAAAGATAATTTTAACCTTTGCTTCGACATGTCAAAACAATATAATGTAATTTTAATGCAAACTGCTGTTTCATAGCAGGCGCTTCCGCACACTGACTTTAACTAGTTTAGGTTTATGCTGAAAATGAAAAGCCCATTGAATTTCATATATGATGGAAACACCACAATTTGCACCAATCTGCTCCCAGAGTGTATGTTCTGTTTGAAGCCATGCAGGGAGATGGGTTTGCTGTATTCTCTATTGACAACCCATAAAACAACTTTGCCTGTGTAATCAAGGACAGATGAATGTTAAGGTGTGAGTGTGGGGGGGTTTCCCCTCTTTTATTTTGCATTACCATTACGATTAGGACAGAGTTTGGATGGCCATTTGCTTATTGAAAATAAGACAAAAGCCTAATTGAGTAAGATGAGGTGTAGCAAGATGTCAGAGGTCTGGGCTGTGAAGCATGTTTGCAGAGACGTTTTTTCTGGTTATTCCTTTCTCTGAATTATCTAGTTACTGGGTAATTTGCTAGTAGTTAATGGTAATGTATTGTTAAGCAAGTGCTTTTGTAACTCCTCTTAGCTGTTCTCTTCTATTAAAAAAAAAAACAAAAAACAACAAAACAACAACAACAAAAAACCCCAACCAACCAAACCAAAAAGCAAACAAACAAAAAAAACCAGAATGGGTTTTACTGGGTAAAGAGTTACCTTGTGCCAAAGTATAAGGAAGAATGGCTGGGTTCAGTCACCCCCTTTCCACTGAGAGCTGTTCTTTGTGGGCAGGTATGTAAAGGGAAAAACAGTTTAGCTCTTCTTCACACTTTCAATAATGAGTGATTACAAAGTGCTTACACCTGCAATTGTGCTGTGCTAATTAGCATTGAGGACAAATCCCATATTCTGAGTGTCCACTAGGTACCTTGAGGGGCACTGGGCAGATTTTGTTGGCATTTGCCCTTCTAGAGATGCAAAAGATGCCGAATTGGATTTCAATATACATAGGCATCTAACTCTACTTGAAATCAGTAGGAGTTAAGTGCTTTTCAGACATCCGGTGCCTCTAAAATACAGTCACGGAAAGTTAGTCTTTTAAGCCTGCCCTTTTAGAGCATTTTATGTCAACCCGTTTGTGCTTGTTTAGAAGACAGATGTTTAAACAGATAAGGGTAGGCTGCGGCTGATCCTATGTTGTCATTATGTAATAGCATAGACGATAGAAACTTTCTTGTTAGATTGTGACACGAGTCAAAGTCTGGGATAAGGAGCCGATCGTGTTGAATTACCCCCTAAGAAAGCAATTAACGGTGCGGGGAAAAGCCAAGCCTTGGCTGTTCTTTTAGGCCAGCCAGCCAATTACACTAATGCAATGGTACCATGAACACAAGAGGAGCTGGTGCAGATGGGTGGGGTATTTTTTGAGTCAATTGAGTTTCTTTGAGGCTATTCTAGACATTGGGCAACTTGCACATTTTTAGCTTTATCCAGAAGGTACGATCCAGCCTGAATCCAGTCTTTATTTATTTTGTTTTCCAAAACAAATGTTATAATTTACAGTAATGTAATTGGAAAGAGATTGTAATAAGTGTCTTGCCTTTTTTAACCTGAAAACAGTATAATAACAAATTAAGGTAGGTTCATATTCTTTTTCAACCTACAACACCTCTCCCCCCCAGTCATTCCTGTCCCAGCCACTTTATATGAATTATCGATCTGTCTTCGTTAGGCCTGGTCATACTTTGTCTATCTACACTAACATAAATGAAAGAGAGATATTATCAAATTAGCAGTTATTGTGTGCTGCCAGAAAGAATGATTTTTCAGGAAAACCTCAGGGTCAAGCAGCCTTGAAGAGAAATCTTGGTTTATCAACAAATTCACCATCCTCTTGTGTATGAATGATCATGTGTCGTTAACATTAAAGATGCACAAGAATCCAAAGTTAAAATGTTGTCATACATTTATCCTTAATTTCAGAAGATCTGGCTCTATTGCTCAGTGTGCTCCTCTTGAATGTTGAGACCCCATGCAAACCATTCTTTTTTGTCAAATGGTCTAAATATGTGCTTAGATTCTTCAGTGAGCAGGGAGGACTTACGTACTTCAGTGCTTTATTGACCTTATACCTGAATCATCCTGGCCTTTGTTATGCAAAGCTCTCTGTCCTACGAAGAGTAGCTCTCTTTAAAACTTTTCTTCTTTTCTATTAATACTTTTTTTCCACTAAGAAAATCAGAAATCATCAGTTTTACAAAATCATATTACAGACATATAAGTCAGTATGAGTGGAAATATCCAATAGAATTCATGTCACTGTTAAACCATTCAGACAACTAGGAAAACATTTTAAAACCAAGCCACAGTTATTCCAATGCATTAAGTATAACTCTTTAATGTTGCAGATTCTGTGTCTTCCATCTGTTCCATCAATTAAACCATACATTGATCTATGAAGTTATTAGCATCAGACAAAGTTCCAAATTGGTCTATTTTGCCACCAAAGGAAATCCTACACTTAGCAGGAACAATAATGTCATTTCTATTACAGGCTCCAATAAAAAAAAAATCATATTTATATCAACTTTTATTTTTTTACAAAATTAGATTTGAGCGTTGTGTGCTCTAGTAAAGAGAATGTTAAAAAGGTTGGGGTGGTGCTTTGCTTTCTGTGCTATTGCAAGGATACCTGGACTTTTGTGGATAAACAGTCACCAGGTAAATAGTTGACAGAATTGGCATTCCTTTATCCTGGTTAAACCAGTGACTCTTCTTGGCTGTTTCTAGCTGTTATCACCAAGTACAAGAGTGAACTGTGGAGACTGTTCACAGCACAGGAAGTTTCAGCTAATTAAGAGAGACTCCTCATCAGCTTTAAAGTGGCCACATTGCTTGTGGAAAGAGATTATAGTGTTAAAAATGCTACAGTATTTAAACAAGTCTGAAGCTCCTTTGGAAGCAGATATTTCTGCTGGTCAGTTAGGAGCAAACCAAGTTTTTAGTGTAGCCATTCAGGTAAACCTGCGACTGTGATTCTTGTCAGTTGTTAGGAGATCTTAGAGGCTACTTGTTAGGTGCAGGGGTTAATTCTGTATCAACGAGAGGGCTCTTGTTCTGGCACTTAAGGTTTGGTCTTGTGCTGCTAGCTATGCACTAGACACAGTTAGTCTCTGAGCTTTTTGATCCATAATCCCACTGGAACTTTGTTTATCCAGTTGTGGAAGGGTAGAAAATGTAAGAGAGAGGTGAGTTTTATTCTTGCAGATGGACTTTGCTCACCTGATAGGCAACCTTTCTCCATCAAGATGTAGCTTCTACCTGGTTTCTTGTTTAATTACAATCTTGGAATGCTAAAGGTAATAGGACTTACAAATAAGAAAAATGTGGATGAGAAGATGCAACAAAACAGAAAGGAAGCATGCCTTTGACAACGTTAGAGGTGGCAGGAATATGCCATTGTCCATTTTGCTCGCTGGGACTCTTGTCAGTGCAGATACATCTACTGAGTTTTGGAGACTGTGGATGGTTATGACAATAGACAGATCTCTGACTGTAGGTAACGGAGCAATTATTGGTGCTGGCACAGTCTGAGAAATTTCCTTTTTGACAATAGGCTTGATCTCTTTATAATAGATTAAACTTTAACGGAGTGACTTTCATCCAGGCACCTGTTTCTTCCCAGGGCTAGGAAAGTGAAAGAATTGCTCTAAGCATACGGAAAGGCATGCTGATAATAATATGGCAACTGGCCCTTTTAGGGTTGTCAAACAAGATGGGTGACAAGGTTATCTTTGTTGGATCAGAAAGCAGAAATATCTTGACAACAAAGAGCATCACAGTGCTTTGAGAACTTCACAACAGGAAGAAGCACAAGTGTTACCAAATAGCCTGTTTCACGGTGTAGTACGTTGTCTCTTTTTCTTATTAAATGCCTTTCCAAGTTGAGGGTCTCTAAGTCGTTCAGGATGAGCTTGTCCTTAGCCATGCTTTTGTCTTGGATAGGTGTTTGTGCTTGACACACACATAAAATTTCGTAAAATGACTCTACAGGTCAATTTTTCAAGCCACATTGTCTGCATCTTTCCTTACAGGCTCCTTTTGAGATTTTTGTGCAAAACAAGCTCTTGCCCCTGTTTCAATATTAAATTTTTGGAATCACATTCTCCCTACTTACTGTTGGTGAACTCCCTCTTTTCTTGTTGAATTCTTCTTGAACACGATAGGCTTCCTAAGGTTTTTGTCCCAAAGCAATCTAACTGGTCAAGAGAGGGTTCAGCTGCCTATCCACAATCATCCTTTTTCTGTTGTAAAACTTGCATCAGTTACTAGGCAATATAGAGCACCCTCAGTTTCCAGTGTACTACAACTTGGGGAAATATGTCTTAATATCTGTTATTACTGCAAATAATAAACTTGATGTCACTTTTTTGGCTTTCATTCTCCGGGATGATACAGGGAGTCAATAGTTCTCATTAGCTGTGAATACCTTTGATTTACAGCTATGTGACAAATATATATTACCAAAGGTAAGCATCTTGGAAAGTAACATTCTGTATGTATGACTAACTTCTCTTGGAGAACAAAACGAAAACCTCTGTCTGTCACACTGCTTAGCACCTTCACATTTTGGATTTGAATCTAACCTGTGCTTCCTTCCCTTCTCTCTCATATGGGATGCTGGCAGACAGCAACTGGGACAAAAACTACTGAGAAAGTTAGTGGCATGTTGAAAAGTTTAATATAGATACCCCATTCCTGGTATGCTGCATAGCAGGACACTGGTATTGCAAACTTGTTTGTGGGGTAAGTAGTTTAAGGGAAGATACCAATACCTGCATTCCTTGAGGTAAAGGAGAGAGAATGCAGCAATACTATTGCTGGAGGTGTTCATTTTGACAAAACCATAAGAAGTAAGGGGTTAGAATTAAGCAGTTGTTTTCAAAATTGCTTTTATGAAACACATAAGGCAATAAAAAGTATATTTATATTATAGATTGAATACTTATCAATCCTTTGATATACCAAGTAAATTGCAGTTCAGATGATTCTCGATTGTTCAATAAAGAAGCTTGTACAGATATGTAGTCTTCACAAGAGCAAATGTACATCTGAACTTTTCCTTAAATTTCATAATCTTTGCTTTTTAAAAAAAGAGTCTGTGAACAAATGACCATATCTGAGAGACAATTGGATGTTGGTGAGGTATGATCTTTTCCCAGGTTTCCCTTTTCCCTGAAGAAATAACCTTCCTTTGCAGTGCTGCCCTATTTTCTTACTCCATTTTATTCCCAGCAGTTTACATGTCCATGTAATCCAAAATACTGCACTTGCCTTAAGGCGCTATTTATTTTTCTCCTTTTATATATTTTTTTCTGGGCTGGAGCAGTATTTATGGATTTTTGCCTGAGAGTTCCTTGTAAGAACAGGATCTGCAGAACTGGAATGCTATTGCAGTTTGCCTTGCATGGTCAGATTTTATTTAGATGTAATGCACAGTTTGTTTTGGGGTTTTTTTTGATATATATATCACTGTAACACTGTCCTGTAAAACTTTAACACTGACCGCAAAACAGGTTAAAGAAGGGAGATAATATATCAGTGCACATTCCATTTCAAGTTTTAGACCTCCTTCCCTCCTTTGCAATTACATGTAAAATGAAAGTGTGGAATGATATTCGGAACCTAAAAGCTTGTGCAATTTATTCTATGCCCACTGTTGTTTCTTTTTAATCTGTACTTTTGATTTCTTATGCAGAACTTTAACAATCTATCTTTAAGAACATCTCTAGGAGAAAAATTCAAACTCATTACGTCCTTATGGAGGACATAATTTTTCAGGTTTATGGAAAAGATAGCTTGGTATGGTGACATTATTACTGTGGTACAGAAACAGGTTACCATATACTATTTAGTGTTCCTGCACAGAATTCTCACCCACCTTCAAGTGAGACGAGGACAGGACATTTTAAAGTTGCAAAGAAAGGTTACAACTTCCAGCTATGCCTTTGGGGAAAGCACTGTTCTTTATTTCTTGATGCATTTTAGGATTTTATATCATGTCATTCACTCTTTTATACATAGATATTTAAGTATATATCCACCATTGGTTGTGTCTTCTGAATACCAACTCTTCTTCTGGCAACTTTCTAAGTGTATCTTTATGTCTTATTTAAGAAGGGATCTCCCCCCGTGCCCCAGGTGTTTATGAGAGCACCTGGCTTTAGGGAACCTCAGTAGTGCTTTTAGAGCATGAGCTACTTTGTAGTACCTATTTCATAACAGTGCACCAAATGAAATCTCAGACGCAGTTCTCCAGGTTTATAGCCTGCCTGACACTGGCATGGGTAGGGACTGTACAATACATATATGCTTTACTGTTGTGCTTGAGCCTCTAAGTTTTGAAGTAGTATGTTTGCTTCTGGTCAGAGATACAATATTATGACAAATGTACATATGAAACTAGCTTTTCACTTGTTAAAACTGGAACTAGACAGAGTTTTTCTCCTGCAGTTTAAGGTAAACAAAAAATTTTGTCATTATTGCTAATCCTACTAAATTAGGATTTTGTCATTTGTCAAACTAGACAGAGTTTTTCTCCTGCAGTTTAAGGTAAACAAAAAATTTTGTCATTATTGCTATTCCTACTAAATTAGGAACCTAAGCTGTGCTATTTCCTGTTCTTTTTTATTTATAATCTCATCAAAGGATAGTATATAATAAGTAGGGTAAAGATCAACCCTCCATTATTTAAGTAATTTACAGACCCATCCAGCATCACAGTATATCAGATTGCTTCTGGCTGTCTTAGAAATCAGTGAGTTTGTCAGATCAGAAAGTTTGCAATTTGTATATCCAAGGGATTTTACACAGAAAGTGTTAACCCTTAATGAAGTAGAGTGTGTGTGTAATGTTAATCTTTTTACAGCATTTTTCAGAATTAGGATAGTTGTGCTTCAGTATTTAATCTACTTGCAGTTTATTGGGTTTAGATGCATAATTTAAATTATGTTGTTATACAAGCTATTGTTCCTTATTGCCATATTCCCTTTGCGGCTGGAACTCAAAGGAAGTGATGGAACGAGAGATGGAAATTGGATACCTACCCTTGTCTTGCAGAAAAAGAAATATTGTAACTGTTTCTCCTTCCTTCTATTAGTTCCTAGATGGCAGAGCCCCCACCTTCTCTTCTCTCTTTTGGAGGTCTGACATTCATCTTCTGCTCCTTTGCCATGGCTGAGGCCTGTCTGTGCTCCTCTTTACCTGATCAAAAGATGTCTTCATTTAGAAGTTATGGCTATATATAGTCAGGACATACTTGTGGCAGGTTGGGAGACAACAGCAAGGTAGTCACAACCAAATGGCCATTCAGCACAGGCTAAATCTGAAAACATTTATCTAGCCTATTAATTTTTTTTCATACTATGTTGAATTTTGTACTGATATAGCCCCACTGTCTTTGAGTGACAGGTGTCCTTTAGAGTATAAACATCTCTCAAAATGTTTACAGGTGTTTAATCATTAAGAATGTATTAAGGAGTGAATTGGAAGAACCTCTATATATGGTGGTTGTTACTAAACAAAATCCGCTGATTTCCTTTCCTCAAGATGTAGAGCAATTTGAACAAGTCACATCATATTCCAAAGCAGTGTATCATTTTCCTACTTTTCAGCTATGATAAGGTATGAGTTTAAGCAAAAAGAATGGGGAAAGAATGGTGATATGTCTAAGAAAATCATGATATTAATAACATAGAATGTGATCAAAAGAATACAAATTCCATCAAGTACGTACACTAGTGATTGGATTTGTGTGAGTGAAGTGAATATTTCAAGTCTTCCTGTTTGCATGTCCTGTCACTTTATGTTCAGAGATTTTGATAGTAAATAAAGCTGCAATAAAATTTAATATTAATGTAAATCTAGATATGGTAGCCTTGCAGTGATAGTGAAAAGCAAAGTTTTTAACATAGTGCTTTCCAAATGAACATTCCTAATCAAAGAGATTTTGTGTACAAATTCTAAATTTTCTTTAAGGGACAGCCATGTACTTAATACACCTAGTCTAGCAGAACAGTAATAATAATAATTAAATCCATAAGCAATAAAAATGTAAAGTTTGTGGCTATTAAGTACCAGAAGAGAGTTTTCCATCAAGTGTTAATGATAAACCTGCTGCATGTAAAAACTACAAAAGGACAGTGCCTCTTTAACAGGGACTACTGTTTGTGCTCCGTGGAGCTTTGCAGTATTAGTAAAGCAGCATGAAAGAGTTGATTTTCATTTTATGTTGTGCTTGTGAGGCATTAACGTGATGTTCTAACGCTTGTAAATGAATACAGCTCTTGCCTAATCTGTCATTTTAATGCCTTATAGATTTTATTTCACTCTGTGTTGTACCAGATTCTCAATAATAATAATCAACTGCTTTGTTGTTCTCTTGTAGAAATTAAATTTCTGTAGTGAGTGTGCAACTAATAAAAGATGTTGCTTGAGGAAACAAAAAATAAATATGAAGAATCATAAAAGTTGTATGTAGGGGGTTGCTCATATATGAAAGACAATTACTGAACCAGTGGTAAATTAATCTGATTCTCATATTGTCAACAGCTTAATAACTCTCACAAAGGGTTTAACCATAGTAGCTATGTCTATATTGCTGTCTGTAATCACAAATGTAAATGTGAAGCCCGTAGACACTGATGTCTATAAGAGCTATATGTGTGTGCGTGTATAAATATATATATATTATTTTAAAAGGCTATTGACATTATCATGCTGCATTCTTTTCTGAACCTGAGAAACTCCACTACTATACTAACTTTTCCCCTTCTGTAAGTCTAGTCATCTTCTTGTCCTAGCTAGCCATGTGGTAAAGCACCACAGTGGGATGTTCAGGAGACAGATTAGAGGAGAAGTTCTCAGTGCCTTCATTAAACAGTGACCCTCATATAGAGCACAAGAATGCAGACAACAAGTGTCTTAACAGACAGCCCTAGCTGGCTAAATACTCATAAGCAGACATGACTTCCAAGGGACTCTAAGCCTGACTTCCAAGAATATTAAATACAGGTTAGCCTTTGGCTTCACCTCTGAAAAAAAGTACAAGAAAGTATTCATACAAATTCAAGTCTCTGAGATGCTCCTCCTGGATTTTGTTGGGGTCTCCTTACTCTTCAGGAAATACAGTTCAGTGCAAAATAGTCTGCTTGACTGTAGGTAGGTATACAGGTCAGATTTTGGAATAAAACAGCTGTAATATCAGGTACATTTTACTACCTGATATCCACTATTTACTCCTCGAGGGATTGCAAGCACAGGTGAAAGGTAACCATACTATCAACTTCATATTTTAAATCCCTTTTTTCTTAATGTAAGTGGCTGTGAACAGAATAAGGCAACAGGGAACCAGGCTTTTAACCTGCATAATATGTGTGTAAAAGTGTACACTTTTTTGGCGTTACCTGCTTCTAGTGTAGCCTCATCTTTTGGCTCCTACTAGACAATGCAGCTGCTAATTTTACGTTCAAGTAGTCAGAGTATTGTAATTTCTTCTTTTTGCTGAAGTATATGCAAAAGGATACAATCAATCTTTTATAGGAATGCAGGGGAGTTGATAAGGATGTTTAAGGCTCAATTCTTAAAACAATTTTGCATCCAACAGTTCCCATTAGGCATCAGAATGAAATAATGAAAGTTCACAAACAGCTCGGTTTTGTTTTAGTAGGAGCGACAGGATATCCAGCACTTTTAAAGACTTCTTTACTTTTTTTTCCCCAAAAGGAACTTGAGCTCACCTAAATAACTAGCTACTGCTGAGGAGACTGAGTACCTCTGGGGATCTGGACTATCAGCTTTGATCTTACCTGTGATGTTGAAGCAAGGAGGGTCATTAAGCAGAGAATCATTCCAAGAACATTTGTATTGCTATTGCTAATTTCTTATTTGGAGCTGAATCCAGTGTTGTTCATGAAGATGGGGCTGCACAGGGTCAGAACTTCTCTCCATCCTGTAATACAGAGTATGGACTTGTGCATCGAAGTGACAACACCGTGTAGCCTTAGCCTGTCTGTTAGCAATTCTAACAGTAACCCTCAAGAATTTATTTTCAGTTTTTCCTGATTATTCATCAGACTTTTCCAGGAAACACAGAAGAAAATCTGGATGTTGTCGTCTCTTATGGAAAAGCATATAAATGGTGGTGATTTTAAATTTGGATACAAAGAGGGAAATAGTTTACAGAAATTATGTAATGTTTTAGTTCACTGCTAAATGGCATATGATGCCATTATACTTATTTCTTTTTGTTGGTATATAACTAGTGCTGCATATAGGTATGCCTGCCAAAGGACAGGTGTAGGTCAAAGCACCTAAAGGAAGAACCCAGGTGAAACGAAACAGAGTTGACAGTGTGAAGTGATGGAAAACTTGCAACCATCACAGAATACATCTCCTTTGTAAAATAGGATAATTCAGGCTGGGAGGGACCTCAGAGGTCTTTAATCCAACGTCTTGCCTAGAACATCTATTAGATCAGACTAGGTTGCTCAGAGTTTTGTCATGTCAGGTCTTGAGAAGCTCCAAGGATGGAGCCCGCACAACCTCTGTGGGCGAGCTGTTCCACTGCTTGACATTGTCAGGATTGAAATGTCTTGAGCACACAATGGAAGCAATGCATGCTGGATAGAACAGGGGTTTTTTGAACAAGCTTGAATGTAAAAAGTGACTCTCAAATCAGGCAGTAGTTCTTGTGAGTGGCAACAAGGTCTGTCTGAGTGAACAGAGCATGGGCCTGGGAGCCAGAAACCCCTTGTGTTTTCATTTGAGTTTTGCCTATAACTTGCTGAGTGCCTTCCAGCAAGTCACTTTTACCCCTCTGTCTCCATTTCTCCATTTATAAAATGGGGATAATAATACCTACCCTATAGGGTGTTGTGTGGATTAATTAGTTGTTGGTACAGTGCTTAAAAGATGTAAATAGCCATATATATTATCATTATAATGAGAAGCACACAGCCCTGTAAGAAAATAAATGGTCTCAAAATATGTTGCATGCGCCATTATGACCCCCCACAAGAATAGCTTCTGGGGTTTATTTGAAATGTCAGCAAGCATAAGACTTCCAAACCCATAGTTTGATGCTGTGTTGTAGCAGTTAACATTTTTTTTCCCTCTTCCTAGTTATTTTTTATTAGTCAGTGCAAGTTAGAAAAACAAGCCCAGGTAAACATATGTAGTGGTCCTGCTTGAATAAGCACTTACTTTTATGATGTTTATGTTAAATATATAAGGATCATTAGGAGGACAAGGTGACACAGTCAGTTATTTTGATAGCCTTCAGGCACTTCACCACTGACACCTGGTTTTGAATTCCAATTGGAAATGACCCAAATTATTGTAAAAGTATGAAGTTTGTCTACCTAAAACTCAAATTCCAGAAAGCATTTGAAAATAGAGGTGACAATTATAGTAATCTGCACTTTGACAACACTTTCTTAATGTATTGTGTAATTTAGAAACTGATCTGAAAAAAAAAACCCCAATCAACCCAAAAAACAGACAGGAGGGCTCGTCAAGGTTGCTCTGACATACCAGAGTCACTGACGCCAACAACCAGAGCTTTACTAAGTGATCTTAGCAAGTCTACTAGTGGAGCTCTGTTGCTAAGAATGTTAAAATGCCCACCCAAGAGTAAAAATACTGTCTTTATAACTCATCGTACAAAGTAGGACTCTTACCATTGTCATCGAAGTCACTGGGTCAGATCTGATTTCTTTCTTTCCCCTGTATGAAATGGAAAAAAAATGCTGTTCATAGATTTCTGTTTAATAGTGTTTGCCAGACAAAGTACAATTTTCACAGCACAAGTTCTATAGCTCGAGTCCTATTCACTCAGCATTTATTTTATAGGTTTTTTTATCCACCATTTCTGGCTTTAAAAAAAAAAGAGAAAAAGCAGGGAATTTACCAACTTGAAGTAAGCTTTGCATCAAAACTGTCTTCTGGGGTTTTTTTGTGGTTTTTTGTTTTGTTTTGGTTTGGTTTGGTTTTTTGTTTTTTTTGTAGTGTTAATGAAATCCCAAGAAGACATTCATAATGATGTTCAGACACAGAACTCATAAAATGAATACTAAGACCTAAAAAAAGAGAAGTATTTCCCACTCCAGCAGAAAATACATACTTCCTTTTCAATAAATATGGGTCCTGTCAGATAATATTTTATAGGAAAGTGTGATCTAGTGGTATGAACACAGGTTTGAGAGCTGAAACTACATGAGTTCTAAGTCTGCGTATAACACTGAATTTGTCTGTGGCTCTGGGCAAATCGCTCACCTCTCCATCTGAATTCTTTATGCGTAGCATGGAGATATCTTTGTGTACAGTACATCATGCAGTTGCTATAAGGTGTTGAGTTATGTCTGTAAAGATTCTGGAGGAGGAGAAGCTGGATTCATCGAAAACAATGGATGAAGTTTTGTCTCAGAATGTTTAGTAAGATTCCAGGTACCGTCCACAACCAACCTGGAAAATTTAAGGATGCTGTTTTTCATAGTTCTTACGTACTGCTTTTTTTCAATTGGAGATGAACAAGGAAATTCAGAATAGGTCTAGCTTTGAAATTCCCAGTGTGGACTAAAGACTGTCATTAAAATCAACTAGTTTTATCCAAGCTAGGATAAAGACTTACAATATTTTATTTCATGCTCAACTATTTAGATAAATAATTTTAATTTGTATATTCTCTTTGACAAGTATCACTACATTTTTCAGAGTCACAAACCAAACCAGATGGTGTGCAATCTTCCATTCACTTTGTCAGGGAACATTTGTGCCACTTACAAACTGTCCTATATACAGGCACTAGCTCATTTTGCTGGGAAACATAGTGCTGGTAGGTGGGTATTTAAAGGGTTTAGTGAGAGAAAGGAATACCCAAAAGTTGGGCCAGAGGCTGTTGCTATCCTCTAGTTGTGTTTAATACAAAGTGCATCAGGAAAAGAAGGGTTCCTGTGCCAAATGTATAACTTCCAATAACCCTTCCATGGGACGTAAGAGCACATCCCACTCAATGTTGCTATTGCTGTGGGAGATGCAGTCCCCTTCACCTCTCTGGTAAATCTTTGCCCAATAAAATGTGTTTTATTTTAGCATTATTTGTGTATTTTACTCTTGTATCTCCTTGCTAGCCACAAAAAGGTCTAATGTATTTAATTTAGCTAAGTTGTTAGCAGGGATATCTTGTGGTAGGAAGTCCTGTAATCTATTTGTTCACTGTAAAAAAAAAAAAAAAAAAAGAAAAAAAAAAAAAGATATCTGTTTTGAATTTGCTACTGTCTAATTTAAATAATTACATAATTAAGTTCTTGAGCAAAACAGGTTGAAATTTTCTTTTCTGCATGCTTTTAGGTAGCTTTGCCATGACTTACCAACTTGTGAGAATTAATACCCAAACAGTGCTCAGCTTCATTTTGCAATTCAGTAGAAGCAGATAGCACAGAGGATCATGCTATTCTTCTGCTACAATTTCTGCCTGCAAACAATTTTGGATTCCTATGAAAAAGCAGGTTTAGTTTTGCAGTGTTCTGGGTAACATTCCCCTTTTATTTGAAAGGAAGAAGAACCTTGTAAATGTGATTCTGACTGGTTATTATTATGTGTCTATATGTTGATAATTATAGAATAATGATGTGTATGGGGAGTTCTGATGAAGGGTATGGAGGAAGATGATTGAAGGCAGTTACAGATGGAAGTCACAGATTCCTCTTGTGTGATGACAGTTTCCAAGCCCTGTATGGCAGATTTTTTTCTGGCCTAATATGTAGTTTATCATATTTCTCTCACTTTTTATGACTGATTTATCTTTGCTTTAAGTTCTTTTTCTGAGAATGCTTACAGCACCCAGCATTGAATAAATGTAAATGATTATTTATGTTTTGTGGAAAATGAGTCAGTATTTTCTTTAATTCATTATAGTGATGAGAGTATTTCTGTAGCATACAAATATTTTTTCAAAATATTTTCCATGGTGTATAAACCATTCAATTGGCCACTGAGCTGCATTTAAAAGAGCATGGGTATCATTTTAAGTGGGACATACGGAACCCATGCATTTCAGGGTGTATATTACACCCAGGTGAATTTGAGGACTTGCATTTTTTTCTGGTGGGGTTTTTTGTGTTGGGTTTGTTTTTTTTTCTTTTTTGGGGGAATATGACCCAAAATTTAAAACAAAATTTGTGGGAGACTTGCAAACCTACTGGCATATATATTGAAGCTAGAAAGAAAAATACTTCTTCAGACCCTTGTGAAGCAATATTGCTTAATTAACCCTACTTAAGCCCTACCTTGTGAAAAGGTTAATGGGATTTTTAATGACCTTGAGTGGTCAAGGCCTCAATTTTACATTTCTTCTGAAAGAAAATGGAAAATAGAACAAGAAAGCTGTTCAAACTTCTGTGAATCTGGAAAAAAATGGTTTACAGCAACAGTTCAGGTCATTTCCTATTTTATTTGAAATGGTTTACTCATTCCTTACCTTGGATCCACTGACATAATTGTGGATGTTTGATGCAGCACTGAGTTGCCACTTACAAGATCTGGGTGTAGATTGCAGTTTTGCTCGCTTGCTTGCAGAGTGGAGAAGGGTCTGTTGCTCCGCAGGGACCTCACGCACAAAGCTGAACACAAAGAGCCATAATGGATGCTGGTTTTGCAGCACATTATACCCTCGCCCCAACCCCTTCCCCAGTAACCTCTCTGTGTTGCACAGATCATAAAGTGTGCATCTCTCTCCCCCCCTAGAGATAAATGCTTTATCACTGTTCTTCCTCTTTCTGACTCCATGGGTACAAACTGCCTTTTCTTTGGAAAATAGCCAGATTGGTCCACATCCAATTAAACTCTGACCACAATTGCTCTCAACTGGTTTTCATCTCTGATATCTCCTGCTTCTGCTTAAGACCCAAGGAACAGTTTGTATGCCCCGTTTGTCTGCTTTCCTCAACAATACTTGTTGCTCTCGAGGAAAGTCTCATGTTGACCATGTCCCTGGCAGCTTGGGCCCAGTCACAGTCTGTTTAAGAGAGAGCACTCATTCATTAAATCTGATTTTATATCAGCCTGACCACACTGCAGTTGTATTTGCTTTGAAGTTTCTTTTGGACTTGCTATTTTGGGTGGCTCTGGCATTGTTCTGTCATACTCAGTTCTTCAATATAATCCTATTCAAAAAGTTATAAAGTTGTTGTTGTTATTTTTACAATAAGTGCCTTGTTAAGGCAAAATATAGGTGTATCTATTTTTTAAACATCGCTGCTAATAATAATTCTATTTCCATTGTGCTGTCTGTCTGCAGGTTTCAAAATGGTTTTCAGATGTTATTAATGAATGAAATCTGAATAATGGCTTTGGTGAAGTAGACAGCATTAATAAATTTAGCTTTTATTTTTTAAGCAAGGTTTCTTTGACTGTTCTAATCTGCACTGTACTGGAAGCATATATGGAGGTAAAGATGGTCAAGAAAATAGAGATTAAATAGAGGCTTTAAATTTAGATAATCTTACTGATAGGTGATCCTTGCTTTTTCCACTATACAAACCCCAAGTTCTTCCTATGTGCTTGTGAGAATACCCATAACTAATTTACATTTTTCTGCTTGTTTTCAGTAAGTCACGTCAGTTAATTTTCACACATTTACTTGAAAAGGCACGTGAGCTACAGGTTGGTTGTAGGTACATATTTCTGGGTATTTTGACTACAAAAGGGAGGTGGTTATGCAGCTATGTGGAATATACTATGAATTAGGAGAGCTAAAGTAGTATTATGGCTGTTATTCTTTGTGAGCCAGCCTCCAGAGGGTGATACAGATGTTCTGCCTTGTAGAAAACATACACACCCATACACACATACTAATCAGTGCATTATAAGAATTAATTAATGAGAGAGATATTGCTTGTGAACAGTCAATACAGCAATGCATTCATCCACAGCGTCACGAATGTACGTTCTTTGAATTTATCTAACGTAAGATATAGCAAAATACTTGGGGCGCTGCAAGTGAAGCTATTAATTGCATTAAAAAACAGCCCATAATTAGGTTTGGAATGTAACTGATCTCAAGATCAATGGTTCCTGACACCTGTCAAGTGGCAGGAGGGCAAAACCTTTTATAATCCTGATGAACACTTGCATGTGTCACATCCTTATCACATAGAAGAGTGGACTTTAAAGGTTGGAGAGTGGAAATAAGATGCTGTAAAATTCAAACTCACTGAAATGGCATAGCGTTTTGTTCATGTGGGCCAATTTTAGTGGTGGTGTAATTGTTAGGATTTCCTTTGAAACCAAAGAAGTTACTCCAGAGTTGAATTTTGCATTTTACTTCTATGCTTGGCGCTGGCAAAGGAGCAAAAGAATTACGTTTCTTTTCAAAAGTACATGGCATGAATTTTGACTCTTGGTTCTTTGTGGAGTGTGAGCATCTCTCTGAAAGGGTGCATTCCCTGTAGCTAGTGAACATATATAAATGGAGGAGACTATACAATTACATTCTATAATTCACACTCATTCAAATTAAAAACAGCCACAGACCATTGTTCTGAAACCACTCATTACATCTTCAGGTTTTGAAAATGAATCTGTTCAGAAAATCCTTCCTTTCTGCATGAAAATAGCTGACAGAGAATCTCTCTACTACCTGAGGTAAGAGGTGGATAGATATAGATCTGTATGTGTGTATGCATATCCACATGCATCTTTTTCTGTACGTGTTGCATGTATGTATATATTCTCACAATCAAAAGCAGCTGTTTAGACAGACAAACACTGTGCATGCAGAACACAGCAGTATATACGTGGTGCTTACTGAATGCAGATGAGTACATACACAGTTTCTGTAAAATATATGTATGCTGTATCTACACAGAAAGATACTGTAACCCAAGACTTTATTAAATCAAAAGGAACATTTAAAAATTGCTTAACTTAAATTGTGTGTCACTTCAACCTAATTTGTGGGAAGCTGTTAAATAAGTCTTCCTGTCTCCCCGAAAACACCCCAAGGATCAGTTCTCTAATGTACTGTTCTGCTGTCAAATCTGTATAAACAAGTATAAATGTTTAAAAAGTAAAGGATACTAATCAAGAGACAGAAGACATGCACTGCTTAATAAATCTTGCCTTCAATTTATTTGTCTAGTATTACAAAGGCAGAGGAGATATCAATTAATATAGGCAAAGAGGACCCATAATTTATAATTAACTGGCAAGTGGTTTGTAACAAACAGCAGCACTGAATCTAATAGCCAGTAGAAAAATAACTAGTGTTGATTTGTCCCTCGGCAAATTAATAGAGTGCTTATCAATGACAGGGTTACATAAAACTGCTAAATAAATAATCATCAGTGAGTTAGAGTGAAGCATATCTTTAACAAGCTTAATCTGAACCTCTTGACATCTGTAGACTATGAAGAGATTAAATGCTAAGAAAGAGAAGATACACTCTACACATTGTAAGCATGCTCAGTAGCTGTGCAAGATCATGTTCTTAGGTAATGAGAAATAAGGAAACATTTTTATTACAAAATTACATTGAAAAATTGTTTTCATTATAATTAGACTGAAAATTATAAAAGGTATATCAAAGAAATGCTGAATTGGAATTAACCAAATGAGAATGGCACTACATCTCTAAGCAATAAAAACACATCAGTGGAGTCAGTTTTGATATATTTTTGGTTCAAGGTTTTTTCTTGGTTTTATTACTCACCTTTGTCCACTTCTGGTTTCTGTGTCACTTTTGCTGATATTCCCTGGTAGCTCACTTAAGTCATCGCAACAGCTAAGCAGTGCACCCGATTTTCAGAATGTGTCTTATTTATGAGCCTGGAGATATATATAGATTTTGGATATAATTTCTAGACATGTTTTACTTTTATAAAGGCATTTTGTGCGATAAGTTCACATGTAAGGGTCTCTCCAGTCCTTGCTTAATGATAATATGAGTTAATTTTGTCCTGGAAAGCTTACAGTTCTGAGAAGGCCCAGCTAGAACAGCCATGCTGGGGAATCTTAAAAGGCTTTGTCTCCAAGTGAAGATGTACAGAAACATTATTCCTGAGCAAGGGGAGAGCAGAGACTGTTTTTCTTTGTGCTTGATGCACAGGGATTGGAGATATAATGCAGATCCCATAGGGTCATCAGAAACTCCTTGCAAGACTGTTGGTAATCAGTTTATCGCTATGTCTCCTTTGAAGATTTTTTTGGCATTAAAGAGGAAAGGGCTGTCCTCTTTAAACCAGCTATGAATTAGACTATAGCTTGAATTTCCAGGGAATTAATTACTTTTATTTTTTCTTTGAGTACTCTATCCTTTCTCTGTCTCTGAGAAGAAAGACATTTCATACAAGTGAGACTGCTGTCTTTTTTGGGACAGTGAGGGAATACACAAGCAAAAGCAGAGCTGAGTAATTTTGTCAGAAAGCTTTGTTGGAACTTTGAGGATTTTGATCTGGAACTGAATCTGACCTGTGGCAAAGAACTGAAAGTCCTTTTTTATGTATGAAAGCAAAGCTGCCCTGACACAGGTGGGCAATGTCTTGTGAAGAGCATCCTTTTGGGAGCTCATACCTTCCCATCCATCCCTTTTAATCCTCCTCATCCTAAAGAAGCAAAAGGACTCCTAGTGTATTACTACTCATTCAAGGAAGTTTTTCTAATCTTTTCAAACATGATAATGAGGCAGTCCAGGTACCAGCAATAAGAAGCTTGATGGGTCTGAATTACTTTAGGTGGTGTTAAGAATAGGAACTGATTGTCTGTAGAGATCTTCCTGGTGATAAAGCTAATTTCATCTTTTTCTAGGTTCATGTCTGAGTGGGGTTTTTTTTGGGGGGGGGCTGTGTGGGTGGGTGGGTGTGTGTGGGTGTGTTTGTTTGGATTAGACTGTAGTTTTTCTCAAACCTCTCTATCACTGCTAGCAAAGAACACTGTTAGCAAGAGAAATGTTATCTTTATATCCAAGCTCTCTTTTGCCCCTTTTCTAGACTCTTCTCCCTATAAAGCTTGGGAAAGAGGGAAATTTTTCCATGCAGTCCTGAGAGAAAAACTTCATGCTAATAATGCTTCACTAATTTACTTTTATGTGTATTACCACCTAAAAAGAACCGCGTGGAACCTCAATGTTGTCTTTTTTTTTTAAATCCTTAAATTAAGTCTCTATGGTGGACCAACGCTGTCTAGTACTGTGCTGCAATGATGGATCAGCGTTACTCAAAAATAATAACACTATTTAAAAGCAAGGAACTTTCTGTTGCTTTGGGTTTAGAAACATCTTAACCTAAGTGCAGAACAAGTCCAACCCTACTTAGCTCTGTGCAAGCTGAGTAGTATCTCTACAATCACATGTTGCGTACACTGTTTATTTCATGTCTATATATCACTGTGATTTGTTACCCTTTTCTATTTTTTACAGATTGTTTCTAAATTTAGTAAACTCCTCCTCCCCCTGCTCAAACTGCAGAGTTGCCTGAGTGCACACAACTATATAAACCACACTGGGTTAAATAAGGAACTATCAAGTTCAGAAAAATGCAAATTTCTATTGTGAAATATCATGGCATTGTATTATTATAGAATAGAATGTGCCTCGTCTGTTTATGGATTTCCGTTCATCCTACATCAGGTGGGCCTACAGATTGATAAATGTTTTTTTTCTCAGTAGCTATTGTTTCATGTCACATCTGTGATGTCCAGATGGCTTCCTGCACAGGGAGGGGGTGTTGTTGCTATCCACCTCTACTGTCTAGTCTGTAGAGACTGTTTCAGGAACAGTTTTCTGTCCCGGAGAGCACCTTTCACAGGCACATGTTGTGAACCAAAGTACAAGCTTTTGCAAGGTTGGGAGGAGTGTTGAGTATGAGATATTTCTGTACTGCAGTGTGTCAAGTTGAGCTCAGACAGTAAATGCACTGGAAAGGAGACGTTTTCTGTGTGTGTTGGGGTAACAGGTAGATAGTGATATGGAGCAGATCTTGGGGAAAAGAGGATGTGAAAAATACTGCTTTGAGTGGGTGAGTGCTTGTGGAGAAGTGAGCAAGGGAAGGCAGTAGGTGCACACATGCAGTGACTGTCCCAAAATTCTAGGGTTGATTTTTGAGGTTTTGGGGTTTGTTTTGTTTTTTGAAGAAAGAAAATGTGGTAGCTTCATACATTGCTCTCAACACTGTGGTAGGACTGCCATGTGTAAGGTGCTATCAGGTAGGTTACAGGGCATTGATCAAAACCAAGCTGATGCAAGTATGAATACTTCCAAGAATGAGACCCTTTATACTGAAAAAATGCTGAAGGCTGAAATGGGGCTAATTTATTTAAATTATCTGCATACATATCAAGCCCCATAGTTTCCAGAGGAAGCTGACAATTGTGAAGTAAAGAAAGCTTTTATAAATTTAACGAAAAACGTAACAGTTATACCAGAAAACCTGATCCACTGAGACGATAATCATGTGTAGTGATGCAGATGTACAAAAATACATTTTTCTGCTATCAAGCTTTTAAATGTCAGTAAATGGCAGTTTAGTAGATCATTTGCTAATAATGATTAAATTTCTCATTAAAGTGTTTCCTTCATTATTCTTCAGGTAGAAATGTGTAATTCAATGATTGTTACATCAATTATACTTAAAAAGCTCATTAAAATACTGAAATATTATCTCTTGTAGCCAGAGTACTTTAAGAGTACTGTACTAATTACAAACTGAATAAACTCTTGTAATATCAGCATTTGAATTGATGCCTTATAAATTCTTAATGCAAAGCTAACATATAAAGTGTAAATCAAATATATAGATCCAATAAAACAAAACCTTTTTAATCTTGTTTTACCTTCAAAAGGATTCTGATTATTGTAATTAAATAATGCATGATATAATAAAGATCTAGAATGTGTGATTATTTCATTGGCAATTGAATATTGGTGCTTTTTATTTATGCAAGCAATTTATCACAGACAATATGCATCAAGCATTAAAATATTGATACAATTATACCTATCCTGAAAAAAAAACCGTGGCATGACTCTCTGCTGATGATACAAGGATGGTTTGAAATCCTTGTTAAATTTTAATATTCTGAAGTGCTGGGTTATGATAATTCTGGTATGGAATAATATCTCCTCTATCTACTGTTCTGCCTTTTATTTCTGTGAGATTACAAATTTGGCTTCACTTAGCGAGGCTAACAAGTACTGCTTTGCTTGCTGCTCTGTGGGTCACTCCCAGGAAGAAACATTAAAAGACAGCTTTGACTTTTACTTTTTAGAGTTTTTATTTTGCTATGAATACAACTGTTTAATTTTGCTGCTGCTGTATCCTGTTACTCTTTCTAAGATTTTTGCAAAGGCTTCTGGCCCAAATCAGGACTAACTTGCCTGTAGTTAGTGGATTTAGTAAGACTGGTTTCAAAGCAATGCATTTCCATTATTGTCCCACTTTCTTAAGGCTATCATCGTCGTGTCAAGATAAAATATAAAAGGAATGATCAGCTTCTTTTGGTTGGAACAGCAACTCTACCAGGTCAGATGTAAGTTGTGAAATTAGGCAAAATTTCCTTATCTTTAACCTTATAAAGCTGATTTATTTCTAAAGGAACTAAAAAGCGATGCTTAATAGGCTGGTAATTATTTTTACACTTTTATGCAGGTAAGCTGAGGTGCAGAGAACTACTTAAGGCTGTCTGCTGAGATAGTCTCTTCTCAGTCAGTTGAAAGGATGTATACTTAACAGCCCCCAAACAGAGCACTGGGTGTCCACCTTGATTTGCTATTTCAGCCAAGTCAACTGTCATGTAAAGAGTTTGTATTTCCTTGAGTAAAAGTTTGTACAAGACTAACCTGTCCCACCATTCATATACTCTGATTAATTTTTTGAGGGAACAACTCAAGTATGTGACGTATTTTTATAGCATAAAGAAAACAAAGTGGCCTAAAACAAATACTTGCAGCTGTGCTGGCTTTCAGAAATTGCCTTTAGATATCACTGTTCTTTCAAGTGAGGAAAGAAATGGCAAGCTTCTGAATAAACAGCAGTAGAAAGATCAAAAAACATCAGCAAAACATAAGGATTGTATCACTGTAGGTGAAAGTAAGCCCTTTGCTGAGGGTCATCCTTGAAAATGTTCAGGATTTCCAGAGACCCAATAGTGACTCGTTCACTTCATTAAATTATAAATCCATAATTTACATGTTTGATTCACCAAATTGATGAGCACAACCTATGAAGTGTTGAACACTCAATTCTCTTTATGTTCAATGAAGGAAGAGAGCATTTAGTATCTTGCAAGATATGAGAAATTCTGTTTTTCCATAACTCACCATGAACTGTTTTTTTTACTATCTCATGAGAGAATTTTTCTTTTCTTTTTGCTAGATGTACTTGTTTCTCTCAGTAGATACTGCCTGATCATCACAAATGTCTCTGCTGTGTCATATTTGTGAGCTCCTATTTAGCTTAAATTAAAGCTAAGCTCTCAGAAGAAATAGTCCGATGACCAAAGGCTGGTATTTCAAGGCATCTATTTAGTTCGGATAGATATAACCAAAACGGGTAAAGAGGAAAGTTTTAATACCTGCCTTATTTTTAATCCAAAATTGAAAGCTTACGTAGAATAAATAATGGAAAAAAGAGAGTTAATTAAATAGTTTGCTTGCTAATTGATTTTTAAAACTGTAGTAGTTTGTAGGCATATGCTAGTGTTTGCTGTGAATTCCTATTTCCCTCGCTCACAGTTTGCAGCCAGGAACTGTGAAAGGACCACATAATCACAGTGCTGTCACGTGTCTGACAGAGTCTGAGGACCCAGTGCATCTACCCACTTGCAATTTGCCTGCACCTTAAAGCAATTACTACATGTGCATATTGTGCTTGTATATGTACATACATAGGAGAAAAAAGTCCCAAGGGAAAAGTGTGCTAATATTTATGTGTTGGTAGATAAGAGTATTTTCATTCTTATGTTCATACACATGCCTTGTTTGAAATTCTTTTGCTCTGCGGTCTGGGTTGTCTCTTTACTATAGTTAATTGGGTGATAGTTGAGACAAAGGACTTGGTAACATAGCTTTGAATCATTTGTTTTAAAGAAATAAAAATTCTTGGGGCTCATTAGCACTGGAAAATATATTAATGGTTTAGCTGTTAAGGTAGCAGCCCGTACTGAAAATGTGCACCTTATGATATAGATACTTTTTCTCTTATGAAAGTAGCTGATTTAGTCAGAAAGGTGACAGTTAAGACTCGTTGCAGGAGAAATTTTTGCATCTTTGCAGAGTGACTTTTTTTTTATATTTTACCATAGTGGCTGTCCATCACAGTTGTTATGTATGCAGGCTGAGTGAGCCCGCGGGGGATCCTAGTTATTTACACTCTTTTTCAAGCTTCGAAGCTGTTATAATCATTCGCTGTCAACTTTGTGCTGACACTGAATTTTACTTTGTGTTTTTTATGCTCGGTTTGGGTCTAAAATACTGGCATCCATACCCTACACTGTAATTCTATGGGTGACTGAGTTGACCAGCAATATACAGTATTACTAACAGAGCTTTAGAAACCTGCTGCATATGGAGATTTCAGGATTTGTTGATTGCGGACAGTAAACAAAGTCCCCAGGCTTTATGCTTTTATCCTAGTGGTGGCCCTCAGGAATAAACTCTGTACTGCGTTTCATCTCATTGCATCTTCATCTTTAAGAAAATGTAAATATTGTTTTCGTTTCCTACAAAGCTGCAAAGTTAGAGCAGCAAAACTTTTTCATTGCATTTTTTATTTTCATACTTGCTTGTTTTCTCCAGGCCTGTGTTTTAAGAAATGCATATTTTTCTGTGATCACCATATGTTTAGCATGAATCTGCAGACAGTAGTGGAGCTGGTAATGGGCTAATACTTCGGATCCAAGTTGAAATAATGTGTTGTGTGAAATGTTGGGAATAAATTACTGTGAAAGAGCATGCATTGACAAATATATAGGGTTTTTACACCCTTTTAGGTTTAGAAAGGCAAACTTGCATGCCTGTGCTTTGAATGTCTTTGGTCCACAGTGCAGTGAATAAACAAACTTATTTCACATGTGCACTAAACCTATCCTTTATGAACAGGCCCCTTAACCTTAAATGACAGCACGCTGACTGATTTCTGCATGTTTAAAGTGTCCAAGTTATCAGGTACTCTGGGGCGCAAAGGGAACAATCATACAAAATGTTACAACCCTGTTCTTAACTGGACTTGAAATAAAACTGGTCAAGGAGCTTGTGTGCTTGGTCAATGTAATAAAGTAGACAAATAATTACTGAGCAAATCAAACACACTTACACCTCAGATGATTTTGAAATATTATCTATAATCGGGCACTTCTGTGCTAGGAGGAAAGGTTAATAAAGTAATTTAAAAAAGATTGTGTGGAGTATTACAGAAACAGAAGAGGACTGGTGATCGCAATTGTTAATCTCCTGAAAAACCAGTCCTCTGCTGCACAAGGCATATATTTTAGTACAACTCCTTATTGTTCATTCTACTTATTGCTAAATCATACTGCTTAATTACCTTTTGTAAGAAATCTTACTTCAGCTTTCTATTTTTTCTTTAATAACAAATAATGCTGATGGAAATATTTCAAAAGAAAAGCTTACTTAAAGTCCTACCTGCTAAGGATTGAGATTAAAACATTTACAGTAGATAGACAGATGTTTGGAGACTGAATGAATGCAGAAACTCCATTGTGAAATACCACAATAAAGTGGGTAAATATGTCCTCCACTGCTCTGTTTTGAGCCCTGTTGTGTGTGAATAGAGCCTAGCATAGAATACAACAAGAAAGACTGAGGTTTTGCTTTTAGGCAGTTGTGATTAGATCCTCTGAACCACATTTCTAGTTTACGGCATTCTAGATAACCAAGATAAGATTTTTCTCAGGGCAAAGAAACAGAGGTACCATCTTAAGCAGAAGAAAGCTCTGTGTGCAGAAACGCGTCATCTTAGTTTTATGTGTATGTTGTCCACCTCCTTTCTTTATTTCGACACTGTTATATTACTTACGTAGAGCATTACTGAATGTGGTTGAAATTTATGCAGCTACCATGAAGCACTTACACTTGGGCTTATGAGGGCTGGTAGATTACAGAACACTCGGGAAGTTAAAATTTTACCCTCATCTAGTGTCAATGAATGGGGCTGCTGTGCCATTTTCTGAAGGAGATGTTGCAGATCATGATGGTAGCAATTGTGTATGTCTCTCGTTTGGAAAGACAGTGAGTGAAATGGACATTTGCAATTTTTGCAGGAAAATGTAGTCCTTTACACAGCATAACAAATTCACTGCTCAGAAAAAATTGCCACTTCTCAATACTGGTAATTCATGTCAAGAAAAAAAAAAAAAGGCAAAAAGCTGCATGTGTGCTTGAAAGAATTATTTTTTCCATGAGTTTGGTAGTGGAGGTGGTTCATCTCACACTCCTTTAGGTGTAGTTAGTTGCTCCCAGATATCAAAATGCTTTCAGCAAGATAAAACCAAAAGCCTTTCAGTGGGCCACATACATTGCTAGCTACTACACCAATATCTCTGCATTCTCTGGTCATCTTTAACCCAGAATGCCACATTTACCTCATAAGTGGAGTAGAAGGAGTGTAGCAGTTTGAAATGTGGAGTATGCCGCAATTTCTACTGTCTCTCTTATGTCATTTACCTCCTCTTGGATGGCTGTTTCCAGAAATACAATGACAGCTGCTTGCAGCTCCTGCAGAATACTTCCCCTGATTTATGGTAGCATGGCTGCTGGTTAGGGTAGCAGGAGAACCAAGAAGATGGATATTATAGTAAATATTTATAACAGTGAGTTTATAGTATGTATATTACTATGGTTTGAATTGAAAAAAATCTACTGCAAGCAGACACGACTTTTGTGAGAGAAAAACAGGCCTGTTTTCCATCTCCAAGGGATATAATCCTGAGGATGTCTCAACAAATTATTTTCTCTGATGTATAATTTTGGCTAGTAGTGACTAATGTTGAATAGGAATATAGATGTTCCTTGCAGCCTTTCAAAAATTTCACCTGAGTGATTCGGTTCTGGTTGAAGCAGATTCTTTTTTTTCTCATTTGTAACACAAACATCTGAGTAAGTTGTTGGGCTTTGTCATCAGCATAATTCTACATTAAGATTGGAGTTTTCCTGTATCCTTTTGCCGATATGAGATACGCAGGTGGGGAAGGAAACTGGAAACATCTATATGGGCTTTACATAATTAAGGCCAGAGCACAGAACAATGTGACTTTTTTTTTGCAAATGAGGATCCAGAATTTCACACTATGAATATCTGAGATACAATACACTGAACAGGTTAGAAAAGTAATACAGTCATAGTAATTACTTTCATCTGGCAAAATATTTCAGTCAGCAATGACTAGCAATAAAGTAAAATGATCACCTTTAGTATCTCTATTACAAAAACAATTCTCTAAAATAAGAACAGCTTAAAATATCCACTGGAATATAAACCATGAGTTCTGGAGTCATACATTGCTTTCCTATTTTCATGGACTGTAGTACTCTCAAAACAATTGACTTGAAATGTAAAGCCTGGTTACAGACAAAGGGGGCAAAATTACTTCAATTAAGGATGTATAAATAAAGAGAATACTATCCATCACAGTGCTATAATAATAAAATATAGTTTTTTTGGCTTTTAGGTTTTATACAAATCGCTTATATCTTCTTTAAAAGAGTTTTTTTTATATATAAATATAGTGAATACAAAACACCATTAATCCAGTAGTGATATCATCTGATAGTAGTTAATCCCTTCTTAGGGGTGGCTTTGCTTGGTCCTTTGGAATATAGAAATGTGCTTTTGCTGTTAGGCATTTTGTTTAAGCATCAATCAATTCTTAATGCCTAATTGTCTTCTTTTTTTCCCCCTTCTATAAAAGGCCACCAAGTAAAATGAATACTGTCTTCAAAGGTATTTCCTTGGGAGTCTTATTACATTCTTTAGACACTTATTTTGTATTCTAAGGTTATGGATCAAGGGCAGTCCCATGCCTGTGGTTTGGACTTGGCTATCTGCTGTGACAGGATGATGCAAACGTACCAGAAGATCCTAATCTGTCAGAGAAAGTCTATTAAAGTTCAAGCCCCTAAGCTGTCTCAGCCAAATCAGTGATACCAAACTTACATTTGTTTTTGTGATGACCATTCATTTTGCTCAAATGAAGAAATTGCTAGTGTGGTTTTTGTGGCTTCAGGGGTGAAATCTATGAATGTCACGTACCTTTTAGCCTCTCTGCTCTCTCTGAAACATTATTGAGAATGCTCTTGTATGGAAAAATAACCCAACAAAACAGCCATTTTTATTGCAGCTGCTTATAAGTCACCTTGATCATAAGAAGTTGTGGAAAAGAAGCATTAGCTTCTATAGAAATAATTATTTTTGTGAATAATAGATAAGGTTGGAAAAAGCTAGTCTGTCTGCAGACAACTATGTAGCAGGAAGAAAAAGCAATTCTGAAATACATCCAGAAAGATTAATTGTGTTTTGGAATGGTAGTAAGCACTGTTAGAGACTGCGGACCTTGGATTTGTTCTGGAAGCTATGGACTTGGCTGGTTTTGAAGTCCACTCTGTGCTGGAGTTCAAACAGAAAAAATATGATTTAAGATATTTTACTTGTCTAACAGATTTAAGTACAGATCTTCAGCTTCTGTTTAAATATCCACCTTTATATGTCAAGACATGTATCCAGATGGTGAATGTAGAACTTGTGCTGTTTTAGCCATAGAATAAAATATACAAGGACAATTTGGGCCATTTTTTTGTGAGATAAGAACAAATTGCTTATTTTGTAGCTTTTTTCACCTCCAAGACATTTTCTGCCTCAATGATGTTTGGTATTACATTTTCCCTATCTCTCTTTTGGCACATTGCAAGGTAAAATTCTGTTCCTATTGAAGTTTTATTCTGGCTATATACTTCAGTGGGATCAAGTTTACATCCTGTATCTAGTTCCCTTTGGCTGGAGCTTGTCTAGCGCACTTTTACCAAGGAAGACCTGAACTCATGAATCCAGAGTGAATCCAAGTGAACTCTTGAATCTAAAGTGTATTTGGTCATGTTGGACTTTTCACTACATCAGTGCGGCTATGCTCAAAAAAACCTTGCAGACCAGATTAAGTAGTAAGTGATAATGTTAGGTTACTCCGTTTAGTATGCAAAGAGAGATTGCATAGGCAATTGTATAGGCAGCACATGTAGGTTGGAAAGGTGCTGCATCCCTCTGAAACATCTGTGACACTTTGTTCATTTTTTAATTTGTGCTGTTTTCCTTCTGGATGGGACTGTTTAGAAAACCTCAGTTGAGAGCAATTGTGTGAAGGGTGTGGAAGAGGGGAATCGAAATCTGGTGTTTATAAAATATGAGTTTGATTATGCCATGTTGTGCCCTAGCTTTATCATAGAATCATAGCATCATTAAGGTTG
>NW_010110961.1:0-249 GCF_000699245.1 Pterocles gutturalis
TCCGCTCCCAAAACTGGTATTTTCTGCCCCCCGTGTCCCGCTCCCGGCATCCTGGGAATGCCATCCCCGTATCCCGCATGTCTGCTACTCCCACGGGCGCTGCTACCTGCCAGCCCCTCCCTTCTTGTGCAAACCCCCCCGAGGCATTTGCCAGCCCTGACTCAGTGGCATCCCGAAGTGAGGAGGGCTCCTGGGTGCTGGCAGGGGTGCAGGCAGCAAAGCCCGGTGGCACATCTGCCCCCGCAGCGG
>NW_010110961.1:353-928 GCF_000699245.1 Pterocles gutturalis
GGTGCTGGTGGAACGCGTGGTGGGACATCTCCCAGATGTCACCAACCATTTCCCATCAGTAGGAAAGCTGTGCTCCTGCTGTGGGTGATGGTGGAAGAAGTTTCTCTCCTCTTTCACAGCCAGTGCTCCAGGCGTGAGCATCCCTGGGGGTCCTGCATCTCAGAGAGGGGTTGGCACTGTGCTTGGTGACTGGTGGCCAAGGGGACACCTTGCCTCAACCTCTCTGGAGCAATATGTCCTTTTATGGGGCTCTGGGCTGCCCTGTGCCACTGGCCCCACACTCTGCTGGATACAGGATGTGTCATTGCTGTCCCATGTGGGTGCTTCCCTTGGTGCCAGCGCACCCTGCGAGCCCATTTTGGGACCTCAGTTGGGGTTTATCCCCAGGATGACCCTTCCCCACCATCCCTATTGCTGCATCGGGCAGGGATGCGTGCAGGATGCTCGGAGGGTGCGGGGATGCGTGCAGGATGCTCGGAGGGTGCAGGGATGCGTTCAGGACACTTGGAGGATGCAGGGATGCGTGCGGGATGCTCAGAGGGCAAGTGCTGGAGCCAGGCTGTCCATGGCCATGC
>NW_010110962.1:0-441 GCF_000699245.1 Pterocles gutturalis
GGCTCTCTCCGGCAAGGAAGGTACCAGCCGAGGTCCCCTCCTGCCACCGCGTGTCCCCAACACTGCCCAGGGACCATGTCCCCACAGTGTGTCCCCAATGTCCCCAATGTCCCCCTGCCCTGGAGTGCTACAGCCATCCTGGACCACACTGGGCACCTGGGGACAGGGGGGGTGTCACCCCCAGACTGTCACCCCCACGCGGCCCCCTCCCCACGGCCATGTCCCCAGACATTTTTGTCCCCAACAGTCGATGACAAGGAGCAGTTCGATTTCACGGCACTTCGCCTGGACTGGTTCCGCCTGCAGGTGATGTCCCTGTCCCTGTCCTTGTCGCTCTCCTTGTCCCCATCCTTGTCGCTGTCCCCATCCTCGTTCCTGTCCCCACCCCAGTCTCCCTCCTCGTTCCCATCCTTGTGCCAATCCCCTTCCCCGTTACTGTCC
>NW_010110962.1:547-801 GCF_000699245.1 Pterocles gutturalis
TCTCTGGGCCCCCACCCCGGCCCCCATTACCCCCCGCCATGTCCTCGAGCCCACTGTCCCCATTGTCTCCTGCCATGTCCCCAAGCCCGCTGTCCCCATTATCCCCCACCATGTTCCCGAGCCCCCATCCCCATTGTCCTCTGCGGTGTCTCCAAGCCCACTGTCCCCATTATCCCCCATCATGTCCCCAAGCCCGCATCCCTGTCCCCATTGTCCCTTGCCATGTCCTCAAGTCTTCCATCCCTGTCCCTGTC
>NW_010110963.1:0-10911 GCF_000699245.1 Pterocles gutturalis
GCACGGTGTTGGTGAAGCACAGATGGGTAACTGCAGAGGGCAAATCTGAACGCCCGACCTTCCCCTTTGGCCCCCGAGGAGCCCTGGAAGGTACCTGGGGGACACCGGCTCCGGGTGACCCGCTGCAGCAGCAGCGCGTGCTCCTGGTTAGCAGCGCTCCCCGCGGGTGCTGCGCCTTGTGCCTCTCCCTCCTCGGGCTGTTCCCGGGGTCTGGCACCCCCGCACGGCTCGGCCGGGGGCGCCTCGGCAGCTCTTAACTCCCCATATAATAATTTTAAAGTCTTTCAAGTGTAAATTTCATAAGGTAGGAGAAAAAAACCGCGATTTTGCAGTGCTGCAAGTTTTCTAATATCGTATTTAGAAGTGTTGCTAGTTTTTAATGTAGAGCAGGTCACAATATGGCGTTTCTGATATCTTGGATCTGAAGTGAAATAACCTCAAATACTCTGTCAAATGCAACAACTTGACTTTCCAATACTATACTTTTCTTTTTAAATGCCATTTTCTTTAGCAGTGTACCAGGTAATTGATACATGATCACAGCAGGCTTTGGAGCAAAAAACTTTGTTTTTTAAGCCTTAAAAATATTTGTTTTCTTCTGTGTAGAGTTAGTTCTGACTGGGAATACCATCTTCTGCTCTGGAAGTAGAGATATGAGAGGTTTGTTATTGAGACATTAGAGAGAGAGGGAGATCTTGTGGTCTGAAACAAGTTTCAGGGCTTTAATTCCACATCCTCCGCAATATTTACAAGGCAATTCACTTAGATGTAATCTGGCTTTACTCAGTGGAGTTCCTCCTGATCTATACACTGCGGTGGAAATCAGAAACAGATACTCCACATCTGTTTCTGGTTTTCCACATGGGAAAAATAGCTTGGAGCTGAAACCTAACATCTAAACTTCAGTCCATACATTTTAATACTTTAACTGAGACGTATCTCCAGTAGGACTGACTTGCCTGCTGTGCAGGTGATACAGGTCAATTAATCAACATCCTTTGCAGACATTTTTTAAAATGCCCAGCGCCAGAAGCACAGAGCTGTTGGTTACCTCATGCACCTCCAGTTAGCACTGCTTTTCTGGCTGACCTCAGTGATCAGCTTTAAAAGCCACGTGCTTTCTGTGGTTCTGTCTCGGATGCAGTAAAGCAGCAGCACTGGCATCAAGACATACCATAGCAGGGTTTGTGGCCTTTCCCAATGACTAGTTTATGTGATGGTTATAGTTCTAGATGTTAATATATAGAATAAATGATAGGCCGGGAAGTAAAGTCCTGTAAACGTTATGCATTGAGGGCATGATGACATCATAGTTAACCAGACGAGCAAGGCTCCAGAGCTTGCTATTGTCACCAGAACCTTCTGCAATTACAGCTTTGTCCATGGTGTCTTCCTGTTTCACTTTTTTCCCTTTATAATTCAGAGAACCAGTTAGCATTTTTTAGTTGGAAACAGGTTGCCTGTAGAGGAGTATAATCTGACAGCTAAAAGTGGTAACTATCAACATCAGTATTCTACAGAGCCTAAATCATTACCAGCGTTAAACGTACTTGACTGAATATGGCAGTTCTGTCAACAGGGGATTAATGCTCAGTGGAGTTTTTTTGTCAAACCTGCTTCTCCTTCTTGCACAGAAGTCGGGGTGGGCAGAGAAGGTACTTCAGGGTGTTTCAGTTGTCTCAGAAGTTGAATGGTTCTCTTTGCAAAGAGATGATAAATGTCTTGGAAGGTATTTCAGGTTACGGTACAGAACTTGCTTGTGCACAGGAAGACATGGGTACATTTGCTGCATGAAATGAAAAAGAGGGATGGGCCACAGCCAGGTTGGTGGATGTGCTGAGGTGAAAGAGTCGTTTTGGGACTACAGGCCTCTTGGAGCAGTTCTGTTGCTGGATGCTGGCTCCCTGCATCTGGCCTTTAAGAAGCACGTCTAAACAACTGTAATTGTAATGACTTCTAGCTGGTTTGTGTCTTGTTACAAATTAGTCCTTTGCTGCTAACCAAAGTTACACATTTTAGAGAGAACTTTGTAGAAAACTTATGATTTTTTTTTTTTTTCATTTTTTGTCCTTTTCCTATCCCGTCAAACTACAAGATACATATAAAATGCTCAGCAGGGGTATTATTAATTCATTACACGTTTTTTAAAACTTCCAGCAACAAAATCTGTAAGCAAGTCTTGTACTGCATCTTCTCAGGAGACTTGCATTTGTTACATTTAAATGCCAAAAAATAGTGAAACCTTAGGTTTTATAATCCAGTGGTCCTTAAGCTGGAGTTACATGGCGTATCTCTAAAAATAAGTATGTACTTTTGGAAATATTACTGATTCTAGTGCTGTGTTCCTCATTTAAATCCAAGGCACGTTACCATAATTAGTAATCTTACTGATGGTGACATTAGCTTTTTAAGCAGACATGCTCTTAGAGTTCTACCCCAATAAATTTAAGGATGTTTGCTTCATCTATATCCACACTGGATGGCACAAAGGAACCTTTTTAATTATAAATAAATCTAAAAGAAAGAACAAAAATCTCAAGATTTTTAGCAAGCAGATTTTTTATTAGCCCTGCTTTATTCACTCACACATAGGCACGCAAAACTACCCAGCAATCTGACTGTAATTATTACCATACATCCTTTGTTGTCTGTATCATGGTTCATGTGAAAAGGGGACTGAAAAGAAAATCATCCCACATTTTCTTTCCATTAACATTCAAACCTACCATTCAGGTCCTTGTCGCTAAATGTTGTATCTAAAATAACATAAGAAGATAAAGATTTGTCTTCAAAGAGAGTCCTAGTACTGTAAGGAGAGAAGATGCACTGGTTGAGATAACAGTTCTAACAATTCATGTCAAACAAACAGGTCTAGACCAAATTACTGCTACCCATCACTCTGAAGATGGATGTGGCTGTAATATTGGTGCTTCTGGCTGGAAGGAGGGGGTCAAGTACGTAGTGACTGCTTTGGGCATGTTGATGGCTTCCTTCGGTAAGGCGCTGCCCGTGGCAGTGCGCGCAGGCAGGGCTGGTCACGGCTGGAGCCCTGCCAGTGTTGGTCTGCATGCAGTTGTTCTGAGCTCTCGTGAGTGGCAAGGAATGCAGGACTAACAGCTGAAAGTCCTGTAAAGATACTGCACTGAATATGAGAAACTGGCTACAATTTAATGAAGGCCAGAAAGGTTGTTAATTGTGCTTGGTTCATTATAATTAATTAATAACCCTTTCTTTGAGGATACCTGCTTTATTTCTGTGTGGCAATTTAACAGGGCTACAAAACCAATGTAAGAGCCATAGTGCTTGCTAATTTTGCACATTGGCTTAAGTCTTATATGAGATAGTGTAGTATTCTCAGAAACTGTTTCATGAAATGACAGCCTCGTGATTTAAAATCATAATGCTGTAATATATATGTGAAACTTAATAGAGGCTAGATTATCTCTGTATATGTCTGTATAGCAATGAGAAGAACCATGCAATAGGCTAAGCTAAGTTCTCTGGAGTGGAGGGGTCATCTGGTGGTTTGTCCCTAATTTGCCATTTGCCTAGATCTTACTATTTGCTATGTGCTGTAAAGACTGATTCAGACAGTGATCACTTACTTATCTGATTCTGTTATCCCGGCCATTGAGGTATAGACCCTGAATGTGGTATCTTGTTCTCTTCTGTTTTTGGAAAAAAATATTTGCCATCTTAGTTTTTGTTGTAGGAAAACACATATTCCATGTGTCTTATTCGAACTGCAAGCACTGTGCCAAAACCAGGGCCATCCTGAGGAACTCCTCCTCTCCCCAGGCTTTAGTGGTTTGTGTTAAAATCTGGATTCATGGCTATCCCACTGGGGTTTTTAAAAACGTTTCTTAAAATCATCTTTTGCCATTTTGGTATTTGCTGACGATGCTCTAGAATTATGTAGCTTGCTATGGTTTTTACTGCCTAGGTAATCTCTAAAGTATCACAGTACCATGCCTTTCTAAAGTACACTACTGTAATTACAGTGCTGCAATTACACTCATCCATGATTTATGACAAACTTCCAGTGAACAAAGAGTAAACACTGCGTCACTTTGTGATGTATGTGTAACTGTGCATTTCTCTGTTCTTCTGCAAAATACCATTCCATTGTTACTGGTATTTTCTGTAGCACACAGAAAATCAACTTGTCCTTCATTCAGTTAAACCCTTCACTGTAATTCTAAGGTAGGAGTCCCAACCTAAAAAACAAAACTGGTGGTGCCAAAAGTTATTTTAACATAAGATTTTGTTCCCATGTAGTTGATTGTATGTGAAAAAAGTGGTAGTATAAACGTGCAACAGGTGATGTTTGATTTTGGTTCCTAAATACCACTGGTGATTTACCCCAATCCTAGTTTTGTGGTTTTGGCATCATAAAGGTGGAACTGAATTTGTGCAAAATGCATTGAGAAGTAAGCCACAAACTCTTGTGGCAATAGCCTTATTTCTTTATGGGGCCATTGAAACAGGACTGGGTGTGACCAGGGGATATGAGAGTTACAAGGAAATCTTCAAGGTGCAAATGAATCACTGCCATAAACTGCTGTCTATTTCAGTCCTGTTGTGTAAATAGGAAGAACTGAGTTGCTGCTGAACAGCACTCTCAAAACACTGCATCACCTGACACAGAGCTCCTTCCTGTGTCTGATAGTTTGCAGTTTTTTGTTATCAGGCTGCAGATTTGGTGAAATGGGGATACTTTCTTCTCTTATTAGGAGTGACAGTTGGAGTGGAGGTGTTCCCACCTTGTAAAGAAGTCTAGTGAATTATGCTACTGGACAGTGGCATAATCCTTCCAAGCCAGCAGGGGCTCCATCTTCCCCTGTGTTACCTCTACTCATTTATACAGGATCAGGCCCAACAAGTTGGTGGGGTTTTTTTTTGTTTTTTTCTTTTTCTTTTTTTTTTAAGAAAGCACTGAAATGAAGCCAAAGTATTTTGTTTCATTAATGCATCACAGACATGTTTTAACCTACAAAAATTAGTATGAGACAATCCAATTAATGATCTCCAGAAGTATTACAGAATGAAAGTTATTTTATTTATCATTACAAGTGTCCCTGGCAATTACCATGACTAGCCTTTCTTTCATTTTACAGATTGATAAAACAAAAGTTTCAGCTGATTTTGTAGAAATTAAGCACAAGCTCTGACTTCTATGATTCGTCTTTAAAATGCATACCTATAGACCAGTCTTTGTAAAAATACCAATATTTTATGCATTGTGTTTCATATTTTCTGCTCTGGGAGAATGAGAGTAGGTTTTTTTGATAACCAGACAGATGAAATTCATGACGTGATTCCCTGTAAAGGTTTGCCTGGAATGGAAGTGGACAGCTGTCTTAATTTGGTAGTGGTTATGATACTTAAAATGCTGGGTGCTTCTGAGGTTGATGTTCACTAGACCATAGAGTGTCCTCTCTGTTGAGGAGGTTTGTACAGAACCTTCACAATTTCTGGCTGGAAAGAAAACATCTAGTCCAACCTGCAGGTGTCAGAGTTAAAGTCACTAAATTTACTTTGTGTAAAATAGTAATTAAATCATGGACTAGGCTGTTTCCCTACTGGTTAGTAAGTACTTTTTTTCAGGGAGAACAGTTTCAAATACATCCAAGGCTATACAAGAACCTTATAGTGCATTTGTTAAACTCAGACTCCTGAGAACTAGGAAAATAGCAGAGGATATGTGTTTCCATAATTCTGAGCGAGTGCTTCAATTGCACAGTTAGTAAAAGAGAATTTTTGCCTCTTTCTTATTTCATGCCTTTGTTACCTTGCTTTTTTTACTAGTATTTGGAAATACAATATTTTGGAAAGATTGAGTCGGTTTGTTTTTCCCAGTCCCAAGTATTTTTTTCACTTTTAATTTATTTTTTCAACTTTCATTTTTTGTCAAACCAACTTTGGGTTTTTCTGTTCAGTTCTGTAGCTAAATTGATAATTTAGTTACTTACAGTTTCCCAGTTACTCTAACTTTTGCTTTTTCTCAGAGGCTCAGGCTTAAAACTGTGTTGCTGTGCTTCTGTTAAGCTTTGTAGGGGTTTGGTGAGTACACTTACAGCTGTGCCTCTTGCCTTGAGAATCTTTAATCTTGAAATTTACAAAATTAGGAAAATTACAATTTGATTGTTAATTAGCCTTTGTGTTTAATGATACCGTGTTCTATTTGTGCCTCTGGATGTGTCATAACACATTCTCTCCAAGTGTAAGTACATATCAATTCCATCTCCCAGAGCATTTATAAGCTTACGAGTAAGGCCAACTCAAGACCAAAACCCTCCCTACAGCTTGAAGGGGCTTGCCTGGTTTTCTGCTGAAGAGGCAGCTTTTTACTTCTGTAAGGGCCCCTTTGCACTTTTTTGGATTAGTCTATGGTTTTGCACATTAGACAGTAATCTCAGTTAGGAATTCTGGCAAGTGTTTTCTGAAAATCCAAGTGCACAGTATCCACAGCATTCCCCGTGTTTGTATTGGCAGCCACAGGCTTCAACAATTCCAGCAAGTAAGCGAGGCATGCCCTTCCCTTCCTGAGACCATGTTGGCTGTCCTTGGTTCAAGATGTGGTTTACTGACCATTCCTCCATTTGCTCTTTAACAACCGTTTCCAAGGCTTTCCCCACAACTGATGCAAAGATGCAGAAATAAGTCAATAATTTCCTGATCAACAGGTCCTAAAAGTGTCCTTATTTTGGCAACTTGCCACACTTTCACTTTTCAGACTCTCTGTTCTTCCAGTTTCTTTTCTTTGACTTGAAAAGCCATGATTTCCTATCAGACTTTCTGAAGGGTTAACTTTTGTCAGGATTTGCTACCTGTAGCTGATAAATTGTAAAAGCTTCCACGCAATAGTCTGGGCCTATGAAAGAGCAAAGGGAAGACAAAGAAATTAAGTGTTTTTTCATTGGAGAGTGAAGAAATTGTGCCTAATTTCTAGATCTTTTAATGAAAATTGATGCTAGCTCCTTGCTCTGTTGAAATCCATGGGCTTTTTGCGTTCATAAATGAATAATTCTTATAGCTGGAAATAAGTTTTTAAAATAAAAGACCATTCAGAACAAACAGAGGCACAAATAGTGTCTTTGACCCATCCCTCTTTCACGTCTGTTCATTATAAAAAATCAGAAACCTTGTAAAGCTCCTTTTCCTAAACTAAAAACTAATTGAAATGTGTATTTTGGAGAAATAAATGTGGCAGAAAAGGAGGTAGAGATTTGCTCAGCAATTAATGGAGAAGTCTGTTGGACATGTAATTTTCTTCTCTGGTATTCTCTCAAATAATTTACCTTTTTATCTTTTACAAATTTCTCTTTTACTAGGCAAGGTGCAAACAAAGAAGACATTGCATATTATTAAGTTTGAGTTGCTCTTTGGTGGACACTGAAGTATTTCCTTAAAAATGTGCTTTTAAGTTTCTGTATTAAAACTTAATACTATTTTTTTTCCTTTACTAAGGTTTTTTTTTTAGTGCATTACATTATGAACTTCAAGGAAAATAATAGAATGATGTACTCTTTCTGCAAAAAAAATGATCTTGCCATGAGTATCCATAGCATGGCATGAGGTTATTGATTTTTGTGAAGTTTGATTCATATTACAGAGGATGAAATGGCAAAATAAAGAACATGCAGATAAAATATGACTAAATGGTGTGACTGTATTTTAGTACTAGGCTCTGCCCACTGCTCAAAGAGAAAATGCTTTGATTTACCTTGTCCTTGGAATTGTATTTATAACAGAAGAAACACAACATTTTAAAATAAAAATTAGATTATACAACAGAAAGTGATTAGAAAATTCCTAAAACAGGAAGAGGAAGTTGCTTTTGTTTTAGGGTAGAGACAACCCATATGACCCAAGACCTAGTCTTCTCCTGCCTCGGGTCCACTGTCAGCTGTTCTTCAAATTCCATGTTAAGGCCTGGCCCTTCTGCCTGCAGCAGAGGGGAACCTGCAGTGTCATCTCTTCTGACAAACTTGTTTGGACAGGATATTCTTCTTTGTTCTTGATAATGCTTTACAAATGATTTGCATCACTAAGAATAAATAAACTAAGAAGTTGTTTGAAGGTGACTGTGTCTAGGTCATTACTGACCCCTCACAACACAAGCTAGGAAGCAAAGCATTGCAAGGTCCAGGCTTGGACTAAAGTCTTGGGATAGGCAATGCTGTCAAGCTGTTAATTGGATCTGTGTCATGGATTTGGTCTGCTCCATCTAGAATTTTCCCCCACAATTTCCAGACATGCTTTGATTTATTAGGCAAGTTGGGCCAGTTCCTGTTTATCTGAATCAGTGTTTTAGTCAGTTGTGACTTTGGTGATTGTCTATTTACCTGAGAATATTTTGTCTTATTGGCAGTGGCATTAAGGCAGACCAATTTCTAATCTACTGTTCTATTTCAGGATGTTTCAAGTTAAAGCAAAACCTTTGGGTACATGGAAGAAGTTCTTGGGACTCCTCAAAATCTTTAGAAGTTTGGCCTCAGAAGGATGTATTCTCTAGGAAAAAGGATCATAACTTTAATTTGTAGAAAAGTATCCCAAATAATTATCAAAAATGTTTTTCTTTCATAGGGAAGTATCTCCAGAGCTGGTGGTGAGCTAGTGCACTCTGAGCAAATTTATTGGTTAGGAAAAAAGGATATGATAATCTGGGTGGACTGATAAATAGTAACATTGTTTGACTGAACTTTGCATGTGTGACAAGGAATGTGCATTTATTGATAATAATGGATGGATAGACTACTCCAAGTCTTGCTGTTTCAGGGCTGTCCCACTATCGATAACTTACCTTCTAACAAAATTAATAAGAGACATTTGGAAACATTTGCAGCATTGTGATATCAATTCTCTGTTGCTTGAATAATATTTTGACATAGAAAAATAATTGATAGTGCTTGATATGCAATATTTATTTAAGTTAAAAGGACTTGAATGCAGTAACAAAGGAAAGAAAAACAGATGTGAAAAATTGTTTAAAATTTGGCAAAGTAGAAAATCTTTCTTTTAGTGATTTTTGTGATAAGTTGAATTAAAACTCACAGTTGCTTTGCATGTTACTCACGCAAGACCTTTTTTGTCCATCTGCTGTTGCCAAGTGCTAGAGATCCACATTTCATTTTTCAGCACTGGCCTGCCAAGTTATATAAGGAAATGTTTGCCCTCAATGTTGTTTTTCATAAAGTATTTGGTATGCTGTGTTTCAGTCTCTTTTAGCCTATTCATTTTACAGAGGTTCTCTATTCTGTCACTTCTGTTCATCTTACAATTATAGCAAATGTCTTACCTCCAGAAATCCTTTCTTCAGTCAGTGCAGACAGATCCCTCAATTCCTTGGTCCCCAATATCCTTCATACAGCCTGTGTGTCTCTTCCTGTCAGGAAAAAACCTTTCAGGAATATTTTTTTCCCATGCTGTTTACCTTCATCCTTGATTGGTTTTCCTTCCCTGACTCACTTTTTCTATGTCCCCCCACTGCTACAGTGAAATCATACTTTTGTGAGCAACAGAAAAGGGTATCAGAATTTATAATAGGAGAGAACCAACTGGCTGTTAAGAAAGGAGTCTGGACTGGCAGATTTAAAAATACCCTTTGTCTGTCAAAACAGACCTGGTAACTTCCCATGGAGCTTTTTAGAAGTGCGTAAAGTGTTCCTGATATGTTGTAGCTAGTGGATTGTGGTCATGAAATATTGTCTGTCTTTAAATGAAGAAGCAGGGAGTGACTGGCCTGACAACTCACTATTTTCAGAAGTGAAATGCTATGTAAATTAATTATGGAAATATGGGGTTTAATATAGCTTGTCCAATTTAGATCTTTGCTGCACACACTTAGCTAAATGTTTTGCTCTTTCTGAGTGGCTGTCTGTATACACTGGATGGGAGAGTTCACATGATGAAGTTACGTGGAGCCATCACACATGGTGACACAGGGGATATTATTAACTTCTATTCTCTGAGAAAAAGGCATGATTTTACTAAATAATATTTTTAAGTGGGGTTTTTTTTCAGCAAATTTAAGACTTGCACCAGTACAGATGTGTTTGTTTTTTTCATAAGACCAACCATGTTCTCCTCCTGTGGCTTCATTTGGCAGCTGAAAAAAAAGAGTCAAATTCCTGAGCTGCTCTTAGCGACTGAGAGAAGAATTTGGCTATTGTGTTTAAAAGGCTTATTTCCTAGCTTTTTTCACTTAATGATCCCAGTTTCCAAAAGAAACCCATGTGGCTCTGAGACTTCAGCACATATGGGATCTGCATCTTTTTAGCTGACTCCCTCTTCTGTTTTAGAAGGCAGCAAAATAAACGGATGTGAGACAGGAGGTTGACTTATGTCATGCCACAGATGTCCCAGACTTAAGGTACAGTTATATCTGTGTTAATTTAAGCATCACAACAATGTAAACAATGGTATGTGTGACTAACAGTGGAGCATTGTTGAGAATGTTTGTGCCAATTATATTATTAATGATGGAATTTCAGGCACGTGTTTGGGTTACCTATTCATTTCAATCCTTTCTTGTTGATTCTTTCTAGCAGTAATTTTTTCCAATTACAGGGATCATTAGTTTGTTTTTTTTTTTTTTTTTTCCTGGAGACACTAGGCCTTTAGTATAGGTAGGAAAAGAGCCTGTATGATGGTTTACATAGCCATATCCTCAAAGGGGCTGCTGCATAGTGTACCGCTCAAAGCTTAGCAGAGTGCATACCAAAGCTAGAGGATGTAGAACATCTCAAGGGTCCCTGTGGCTTTTTAACTCTTTGAAATAAACTGTTCCTTCCAGCATGAGAAGGAAAAAATACACATTTGCTTGCCAAAGCTGTGCAAACACATTCATCCAAATAACGCTGATCAATTATGTAAAAAATGTGACATTTTAGCAAGAGGAAGATGAAG